>NW_027439234.1:197500-255000 GCF_964188355.1 Buteo buteo | reverse complement strand
CGTTACGGTTAGGGGTTAGGGGTTAGGGTTAGGGCTAAGGTTAGGGTTAGGGTTAGGGTTAGGGTTAGGGCTAGGGTTAGGGTTAGGGTTAGGGTTACGGCTAGGGTTAGGGTTAGGGTTAGGTTAGGCTTAGGGTTAGGAGTTAGGGTTAGGGTTTCTATTAGGTTAGTTTTAAGGGCTAAGGTTAGTTTTAGGGTTAAGGTTGGGTTAGGGTTAGGATTAGGGTTAGGGTACGACTTAGGGCTAGGGTTAGGGCTAGGGTTAGGGTTAGGGTTAGGGTTAGGGTTTAGGGTTATGGTTAGGGTTAGGGGTTAGGGGTTAGGGGTTAGGCTTAGGGTTAGCGTTACGGTTAGGGGTTAGGGGTTAGGGTTAGGGCTAAGGTTAGGGTTAGGGTTAGGGTTAGGGTTAGGGCTAGGGTTAGGGTTAGGGTTAGGGTTACGGCTAGGGTTAGGGTTAGGGTTAGGTTAGGCTTAGGGTTAGGAGTTAGGGTTAGGGTTTCTATTAGGTTAGTTTTAAGGGCTAAGGTTAGTTTTAGGGTTAAGGTTGGGTTAGGGTTAGGATTAGGGTTAGGGTACGACTTAGGGCTAGGGTTAGGGCTAGGGTTAGGGTTAGGGTTAGGGTTAGGGTTTAGGGTTATGGTTAGGGTTAGGGGTTAGGGGTTAGGGGTTAGGCTTAGGGTTAGCGTTACGGTTAGGGGTTAGGGGTTAGGGTTAGGGCTAAGGTTAGGGTTAGGGTTAGGGTTAGGGTTAGGGCTAGGGTTAGGGTTAGGGTTAGGGTTACGGCTAGGGTTAGGGTTAGGGTTAGGTTAGGCTTAGGGTTAGGAGTTAGGGTTAGGGTTTCTATTAGGTTAGTTTTAAGGGCTAAGGTTAGTTTTAGGGTTAAGGTTGGGTTAGGGTTAGGATTAGGGTTAGGGTACGACTTAGGGCTAGGGTTAGGGCTAGGGTTAGGGTTAGGGTTAGGGTTAGGGTTTAGGGTTATGGTTAGGGTTAGGGGTTAGGGGTTAGGGGTTAGGCTTAGGGTTAGCGTTACGGTTAGGGGTTAGGGGTTAGGGTTAGGGCTAAGGTTAGGGTTAGGGTTAGGGTTAGGGTTAGGGCTAGGGTTAGGGTTAGGGTTAGGGTTACGGCTAGGGTTAGGGTTAGGGTTAGGTTAGGCTTAGGGTTAGGAGTTAGGGTTAGGGTTTCTATTAGGTTAGTTTTAAGGGCTAAGGTTAGTTTTAGGGTTAAGGTTGGGTTAGGGTTAGGATTAGGGTTAGGGTACGACTTAGGGCTAGGGTTAGGGCTAGGGTTAGGGTTAGGGTTAGGGTTAGGGTTTAGGGTTATGGTTAGGGTTAGGGGTTAGGGGTTAGGGGTTAGGCTTAGGGTTAGCGTTACGGTTAGGGGTTAGGGGTTAGGGTTAGGGCTAAGGTTAGGGTTAGGGTTAGGGTTAGGGTTAGG
Organism: Buteo buteo; assembly: GCF_964188355.1. NCBI lineage: Eukaryota > Metazoa > Chordata > Aves > Accipitriformes > Accipitridae > Buteo > Buteo buteo. The sequence goes on along the minus strand of NW_027439234.1, from coordinate 253,567 downwards.
GCTAGGGTTAGGGTTAGGGTTAGGGTTACGGCTAGGGTTAGGGTTAGGGTTAGGTTAGGCTTAGGGTTAGGAGTTAGGGTTAGGGTTTCTATTAGGTTAGTTTTAAGGGCTAAGGTTAGTTTTAGGGTTAAGGTTGGGTTAGGGTTAGGATTAGGGTTAGGGTACGACTTAGGGCTAGGGTTAGGGCTAGGGTTAGGGTTAGGGTTAGGGTTAGGGTTTAGGGTTATGGTTAGGGTTAGGGGTTAGGGGTTAGGGGTTAGGCTTAGGGTTAGCGTTACGGTTAGGGGTTAGGGGTTAGGGTTAGGGCTAAGGTTAGGGTTAGGGTTAGGGTTAGGGTTAGGGCTAGGGTTAGGGTTAGGGTTAGGGTTACGGCTAGGGTTAGGGTTAGGGTTAGGTTAGGCTTAGGGTTAGGAGTTAGGGTTAGGGTTTCTATTAGGTTAGTTTTAAGGGCTAAGGTTAGTTTTAGGGTTAAGGTTGGGTTAGGGTTAGGATTAGGGTTAGGGTACGACTTAGGGCTAGGGTTAGGGCTAGGGTTAGGGTTAGGGTTAGGGTTAGGGTTTAGGGTTATGGTTAGGGTTAGGGGTTAGGGGTTAGGGGTTAGGCTTAGGGTTAGCGTTACGGTTAGGGGTTAGGGGTTAGGGTTAGGGCTAAGGTTAGGGTTAGGGTTAGGGTTAGGGTTAGGGCTAGGGTTAGGGTTAGGGTTAGGGTTACGGCTAGGGTTAGGGTTAGGGTTAGGTTAGGCTTAGGGTTAGGAGTTAGGGTTAGGGTTTCTATTAGGTTAGTTTTAAGGGCTAAGGTTAGTTTTAGGGTTAAGGTTGGGTTAGGGTTAGGATTAGGGTTAGGGTACGACTTAGGGCTAGGGTTAGGGCTAGGGTTAGGGTTAGGGTTAGGGTTAGGGTTTAGGGTTATGGTTAGGGTTAGGGGTTAGGGGTTAGGGGTTAGGCTTAGGGTTAGCGTTACGGTTAGGGGTTAGGGGTTAGGGTTAGGGCTAAGGTTAGGGTTAGGGTTAGGGTTAGGGTTAGGGCTAGGGTTAGGGTTAGGGTTAGGGTTACGGCTAGGGTTAGGGTTAGGGTTAGGTTAGGCTTAGGGTTAGGAGTTAGGGTTAGGGTTTCTATTAGGTTAGTTTTAAGGGCTAAGGTTAGTTTTAGGGTTAAGGTTGGGTTAGGGTTAGGATTAGGGTTAGGGTACGACTTAGGGCTAGGGTTAGGGCTAGGGTTAGGGTTAGGGTTAGGGTTAGGGTTTAGGGTTATGGTTAGGGTTAGGGGTTAGGGGTTAGGGGTTAGGCTTAGGGTTAGCGTTACGGTTAGGGGTTAGGGGTTAGGGTTAGGGCTAAGGTTAGGGTTAGGGTTAGGGTTAGGGTTAGGGCTAGGGTTAGGGTTAGGGTTAGGGTTACGGCTAGGGTTAGGGTTAGGGTTAGGTTAGGCTTAGGGTTAGGAGTTAGGGTTAGGGTTTCTATTAGGTTAGTTTTAAGGGCTAAGGTTAGTTTTAGGGTTAAGGTTGGGTTAGGGTTAGGATTAGGGTTAGGGTACGACTTAGGGCTAGGGTTAGGGCTAGGGTTAGGGTTAGGGTTAGGGTTAGGGTTTAGGGTTATGGTTAGGGTTAGGGGTTAGGGGTTAGGGGTTAGGCTTAGGGTTAGCGTTACGGTTAGGGGTTAGGGGTTAGGGTTAGGGCTAAGGTTAGGGTTAGGGTTAGGGTTAGGGTTAGGGCTAGGGTTAGGGTTAGGGTTAGGGTTACGGCTAGGGTTAGGGTTAGGGTTAGGTTAGGCTTAGGGTTAGGAGTTAGGGTTAGGGTTTCTATTAGGTTAGTTTTAAGGGCTAAGGTTAGTTTTAGGGTTAAGGTTGGGTTAGGGTTAGGATTAGGGTTAGGGTACGACTTAGGGCTAGGGTTAGGGCTAGGGTTAGGGTTAGGGTTAGGGTTAGGGTTTAGGGTTATGGTTAGGGTTAGGGGTTAGGGGTTAGGGGTTAGGCTTAGGGTTAGCGTTACGGTTAGGGGTTAGGGGTTAGGGTTAGGGCTAAGGTTAGGGTTAGGGTTAGGGTTAGGGTTAGGGCTAGGGTTAGGGTTAGGGTTAGGGTTACGGCTAGGGTTAGGGTTAGGGTTAGGTTAGGCTTAGGGTTAGGAGTTAGGGTTAGGGTTTCTATTAGGTTAGTTTTAAGGGCTAAGGTTAGTTTTAGGGTTAAGGTTGGGTTAGGGTTAGGATTAGGGTTAGGGTACGACTTAGGGCTAGGGTTAGGGCTAGGGTTAGGGTTAGGGTTAGGGTTAGGGTTTAGGGTTATGGTTAGGGTTAGGGGTTAGGGGTTAGGGGTTAGGCTTAGGGTTAGCGTTACGGTTAGGGGTTAGGGGTTAGGGTTAGGGCTAAGGTTAGGGTTAGGGTTAGGGTTAGGGTTAGGGCTAGGGTTAGGGTTAGGGTTAGGGTTACGGCTAGGGTTAGGGTTAGGGTTAGGTTAGGCTTAGGGTTAGGAGTTAGGGTTAGGGTTTCTATTAGGTTAGTTTTAAGGGCTAAGGTTAGTTTTAGGGTTAAGGTTGGGTTAGGGTTAGGATTAGGGTTAGGGTACGACTTAGGGCTAGGGTTAGGGCTAGGGTTAGGGTTAGGGTTAGGGTTAGGGTTTAGGGTTATGGTTAGGGTTAGGGGTTAGGGGTTAGGGGTTAGGCTTAGGGTTAGCGTTACGGTTAGGGGTTAGGGGTTAGGGTTAGGGCTAAGGTTAGGGTTAGGGTTAGGGTTAGGGTTAGGGCTAGGGTTAGGGTTAGGGTTAGGGTTACGGCTAGGGTTAGGGTTAGGGTTAGGTTAGGCTTAGGGTTAGGAGTTAGGGTTAGGGTTTCTATTAGGTTAGTTTTAAGGGCTAAGGTTAGTTTTAGGGTTAAGGTTGGGTTAGGGTTAGGATTAGGGTTAGGGTACGACTTAGGGCTAGGGTTAGGGCTAGGGTTAGGGTTAGGGTTAGGGTTAGGGTTTAGGGTTATGGTTAGGGTTAGGGGTTAGGGGTTAGGGGTTAGGCTTAGGGTTAGCGTTACGGTTAGGGGTTAGGGGTTAGGGTTAGGGCTAAGGTTAGGGTTAGGGTTAGGGTTAGGGTTAGGGCTAGGGTTAGGGTTAGGGTTAGGGTTACGGCTAGGGTTAGGGTTAGGGTTAGGTTAGGCTTAGGGTTAGGAGTTAGGGTTAGGGTTTCTATTAGGTTAGTTTTAAGGGCTAAGGTTAGTTTTAGGGTTAAGGTTGGGTTAGGGTTAGGATTAGGGTTAGGGTACGACTTAGGGCTAGGGTTAGGGCTAGGGTTAGGGTTAGGGTTAGGGTTAGGGTTTAGGGTTATGGTTAGGGTTAGGGGTTAGGGGTTAGGGGTTAGGCTTAGGGTTAGCGTTACGGTTAGGGGTTAGGGGTTAGGGTTAGGGCTAAGGTTAGGGTTAGGGTTAGGGTTAGGGTTAGGGCTAGGGTTAGGGTTAGGGTTAGGGTTACGGCTAGGGTTAGGGTTAGGGTTAGGTTAGGCTTAGGGTTAGGAGTTAGGGTTAGGGTTTCTATTAGGTTAGTTTTAAGGGCTAAGGTTAGTTTTAGGGTTAAGGTTGGGTTAGGGTTAGGATTAGGGTTAGGGTACGACTTAGGGCTAGGGTTAGGGCTAGGGTTAGGGTTAGGGTTAGGGTTAGGGTTTAGGGTTATGGTTAGGGTTAGGGGTTAGGGGTTAGGGGTTAGGCTTAGGGTTAGCGTTACGGTTAGGGGTTAGGGGTTAGGGTTAGGGCTAAGGTTAGGGTTAGGGTTAGGGTTAGGGTTAGGGCTAGGGTTAGGGTTAGGGTTAGGGTTACGGCTAGGGTTAGGGTTAGGGTTAGGTTAGGCTTAGGGTTAGGAGTTAGGGTTAGGGTTTCTATTAGGTTAGTTTTAAGGGCTAAGGTTAGTTTTAGGGTTAAGGTTGGGTTAGGGTTAGGATTAGGGTTAGGGTACGACTTAGGGCTAGGGTTAGGGCTAGGGTTAGGGTTAGGGTTAGGGTTAGGGTTTAGGGTTATGGTTAGGGTTAGGGGTTAGGGGTTAGGGGTTAGGCTTAGGGTTAGCGTTACGGTTAGGGGTTAGGGGTTAGGGTTAGGGCTAAGGTTAGGGTTAGGGTTAGGGTTAGGGTTAGGGCTAGGGTTAGGGTTAGGGTTAGGGTTACGGCTAGGGTTAGGGTTAGGGTTAGGTTAGGCTTAGGGTTAGGAGTTAGGGTTAGGGTTTCTATTAGGTTAGTTTTAAGGGCTAAGGTTAGTTTTAGGGTTAAGGTTGGGTTAGGGTTAGGATTAGGGTTAGGGTACGACTTAGGGCTAGGGTTAGGGCTAGGGTTAGGGTTAGGGTTAGGGTTAGGGTTTAGGGTTATGGTTAGGGTTAGGGGTTAGGGGTTAGGGGTTAGGCTTAGGGTTAGCGTTACGGTTAGGGGTTAGGGGTTAGGGTTAGGGCTAAGGTTAGGGTTAGGGTTAGGGTTAGGGTTAGGGCTAGGGTTAGGGTTAGGGTTAGGGTTACGGCTAGGGTTAGGGTTAGGGTTAGGTTAGGCTTAGGGTTAGGAGTTAGGGTTAGGGTTTCTATTAGGTTAGTTTTAAGGGCTAAGGTTAGTTTTAGGGTTAAGGTTGGGTTAGGGTTAGGATTAGGGTTAGGGTACGACTTAGGGCTAGGGTTAGGGCTAGGGTTAGGGTTAGGGTTAGGGTTAGGGTTTAGGGTTATGGTTAGGGTTAGGGGTTAGGGGTTAGGGGTTAGGCTTAGGGTTAGCGTTACGGTTAGGGGTTAGGGGTTAGGGTTAGGGCTAAGGTTAGGGTTAGGGTTAGGGTTAGGGTTAGGGCTAGGGTTAGGGTTAGGGTTAGGGTTACGGCTAGGGTTAGGGTTAGGGTTAGGTTAGGCTTAGGGTTAGGAGTTAGGGTTAGGGTTTCTATTAGGTTAGTTTTAAGGGCTAAGGTTAGTTTTAGGGTTAAGGTTGGGTTAGGGTTAGGATTAGGGTTAGGGTACGACTTAGGGCTAGGGTTAGGGCTAGGGTTAGGGTTAGGGTTAGGGTTAGGGTTTAGGGTTATGGTTAGGGTTAGGGGTTAGGGGTTAGGGGTTAGGCTTAGGGTTAGCGTTACGGTTAGGGGTTAGGGGTTAGGGTTAGGGCTAAGGTTAGGGTTAGGGTTAGGGTTAGGGTTAGGGCTAGGGTTAGGGTTAGGGTTAGGGTTACGGCTAGGGTTAGGGTTAGGGTTAGGTTAGGCTTAGGGTTAGGAGTTAGGGTTAGGGTTTCTATTAGGTTAGTTTTAAGGGCTAAGGTTAGTTTTAGGGTTAAGGTTGGGTTAGGGTTAGGATTAGGGTTAGGGTACGACTTAGGGCTAGGGTTAGGGCTAGGGTTAGGGTTAGGGTTAGGGTTAGGGTTTAGGGTTATGGTTAGGGTTAGGGGTTAGGGGTTAGGGGTTAGGCTTAGGGTTAGCGTTACGGTTAGGGGTTAGGGGTTAGGGTTAGGGCTAAGGTTAGGGTTAGGGTTAGGGTTAGGGTTAGGGCTAGGGTTAGGGTTAGGGTTAGGGTTACGGCTAGGGTTAGGGTTAGGGTTAGGTTAGGCTTAGGGTTAGGAGTTAGGGTTAGGGTTTCTATTAGGTTAGTTTTAAGGGCTAAGGTTAGTTTTAGGGTTAAGGTTGGGTTAGGGTTAGGATTAGGGTTAGGGTACGACTTAGGGCTAGGGTTAGGGCTAGGGTTAGGGTTAGGGTTAGGGTTAGGGTTTAGGGTTATGGTTAGGGTTAGGGGTTAGGGGTTAGGGGTTAGGCTTAGGGTTAGCGTTACGGTTAGGGGTTGGGGTTAGGGTTAGGGCTAAGGTTAGGGTTAGGGTTAGGGTTAGGGTTAGGGCTAGGGTTAGGGTTAGGGTTAGGGTTACGGCTAGGGTTAGGGTTAGGGTTAGGTTAGGCTTAGGGTTAGGAGTTAGGGTTAGGGTTTCTATTAGGTTAGTTTTAAGGGCTAAGGTTAGTTTTAGGGTTAAGGTTGGGTTAGGGTTAGGATTAGGGTTAGGGTACGACTTAGGGCTAGGGTTAGGGCTAGGGTTAGGGTTAGGGTTAGGGTTAGGGTTTAGGGTTATGGTTAGGGTTAGGGGTTAGGGGTTAGGGGTTAGGCTTAGGGTTAGCGTTACGGTTAGGGGTTAGGGGTTAGGGTTAGGGCTAAGGTTAGGGTTAGGGTTAGGGTTAGGGTTAGGGCTAGGGTTAGGGTTAGGGTTAGGGTTACGGCTAGGGTTAGGGTTAGGGTTAGGTTAGGCTTAGGGTTAGGAGTTAGGGTTAGGGTTTCTATTAGGTTAGTTTTAAGGGCTAAGGTTAGTTTTAGGGTTAAGGTTGGGTTAGGGTTAGGATTAGGGTTAGGGTACGACTTAGGGCTAGGGTTAGGGCTAGGGTTAGGGTTAGGGTTAGGGTTAGGGTTTAGGGTTATGGTTAGGGTTAGGGGTTAGGGGTTAGGGGTTAGGCTTAGGGTTAGCGTTACGGTTAGGGGTTAGGGGTTAGGGTTAGGGCTAAGGTTAGGGTTAGGGTTAGGGTTAGGGTTAGGGCTAGGGTTAGGGTTAGGGTTAGGGTTACGGCTAGGGTTAGGGTTAGGGTTAGGTTAGGCTTAGGGTTAGGAGTTAGGGTTAGGGTTTCTATTAGGTTAGTTTTAAGGGCTAAGGTTAGTTTTAGGGTTAAGGTTGGGTTAGGGTTAGGATTAGGGTTAGGGTACGACTTAGGGCTAGGGTTAGGGCTAGGGTTAGGGTTAGGGTTAGGGTTAGGGTTTAGGGTTATGGTTAGGGTTAGGGGTTAGGGGTTAGGGGTTAGGCTTAGGGTTAGCGTTACGGTTAGGGGTTAGGGGTTAGGGTTAGGGCTAAGGTTAGGGTTAGGGTTAGGGTTAGGGTTAGGGCTAGGGTTAGGGTTAGGGTTAGGGTTACGGCTAGGGTTAGGGTTAGGGTTAGGTTAGGCTTAGGGTTAGGAGTTAGGGTTAGGGTTTCTATTAGGTTAGTTTTAAGGGCTAAGGTTAGTTTTAGGGTTAAGGTTGGGTTAGGGTTAGGATTAGGGTTAGGGTACGACTTAGGGCTAGGGTTAGGGCTAGGGTTAGGGTTAGGGTTAGGGTTAGGGTTTAGGGTTATGGTTAGGGTTAGGGGTTAGGGGTTAGGGGTTAGGCTTAGGGTTAGCGTTACGGTTAGGGGTTAGGGGTTAGGGTTAGGGCTAAGGTTAGGGTTAGGGTTAGGGTTAGGGTTAGGGCTAGGGTTAGGGTTAGGGTTAGGGTTACGGCTAGGGTTAGGGTTAGGGTTAGGTTAGGCTTAGGGTTAGGAGTTAGGGTTAGGGTTTCTATTAGGTTAGTTTTAAGGGCTAAGGTTAGTTTTAGGGTTAAGGTTGGGTTAGGGTTAGGATTAGGGTTAGGGTACGACTTAGGGCTAGGGTTAGGGCTAGGGTTAGGGTTAGGGTTAGGGTTAGGGTTTAGGGTTATGGTTAGGGTTAGGGGTTAGGGGTTAGGGGTTAGGCTTAGGGTTAGCGTTACGGTTAGGGGTTAGGGGTTAGGGTTAGGGCTAAGGTTAGGGTTAGGGTTAGGGTTAGGGTTAGGGCTAGGGTTAGGGTTAGGGTTAGGGTTACGGCTAGGGTTAGGGTTAGGGTTAGGTTAGGCTTAGGGTTAGGAGTTAGGGTTAGGGTTTCTATTAGGTTAGTTTTAAGGGCTAAGGTTAGTTTTAGGGTTAAGGTTGGGTTAGGGTTAGGATTAGGGTTAGGGTACGACTTAGGGCTAGGGTTAGGGCTAGGGTTAGGGTTAGGGTTAGGGTTAGGGTTTAGGGTTATGGTTAGGGTTAGGGGTTAGGGGTTAGGGGTTAGGCTTAGGGTTAGCGTTACGGTTAGGGGTTAGGGGTTAGGGTTAGGGCTAAGGTTAGGGTTAGGGTTAGGGTTAGGGTTAGGGCTAGGGTTAGGGTTAGGGTTAGGGTTACGGCTAGGGTTAGGGTTAGGGTTAGGTTAGGCTTAGGGTTAGGAGTTAGGGTTAGGGTTTCTATTAGGTTAGTTTTAAGGGCTAAGGTTAGTTTTAGGGTTAAGGTTGGGTTAGGGTTAGGATTAGGGTTAGGGTACGACTTAGGGCTAGGGTTAGGGCTAGGGTTAGGGTTAGGGTTAGGGTTAGGGTTTAGGGTTATGGTTAGGGTTAGGGGTTAGGGGTTAGGGGTTAGGCTTAGGGTTAGCGTTACGGTTAGGGGTTAGGGGTTAGGGTTAGGGCTAAGGTTAGGGTTAGGGTTAGGGTTAGGGTTAGGGCTAGGGTTAGGGTTAGGGTTAGGGTTACGGCTAGGGTTAGGGTTAGGGTTAGGTTAGGCTTAGGGTTAGGAGTTAGGGTTAGGGTTTCTATTAGGTTAGTTTTAAGGGCTAAGGTTAGTTTTAGGGTTAAGGTTGGGTTAGGGTTAGGATTAGGGTTAGGGTACGACTTAGGGCTAGGGTTAGGGCTAGGGTTAGGGTTAGGGTTAGGGTTAGGGTTTAGGGTTATGGTTAGGGTTAGGGGTTAGGGGTTAGGGGTTAGGCTTAGGGTTAGCGTTACGGTTAGGGGTTAGGGGTTAGGGTTAGGGCTAAGGTTAGGGTTAGGGTTAGGGTTAGGGTTAGGGCTAGGGTTAGGGTTAGGGTTAGGGTTACGGCTAGGGTTAGGGTTAGGGTTAGGTTAGGCTTAGGGTTAGGAGTTAGGGTTAGGGTTTCTATTAGGTTAGTTTTAAGGGCTAAGGTTAGTTTTAGGGTTAAGGTTGGGTTAGGGTTAGGATTAGGGTTAGGGTACGACTTAGGGCTAGGGTTAGGGCTAGGGTTAGGGTTAGGGTTAGGGTTAGGGTTTAGGGTTATGGTTAGGGTTAGGGGTTAGGGGTTAGGGGTTAGGCTTAGGGTTAGCGTTACGGTTAGGGGTTAGGGGTTAGGGTTAGGGCTAAGGTTAGGGTTAGGGTTAGGGTTAGGGTTAGGGCTAGGGTTAGGGTTAGGGTTAGGGTTACGGCTAGGGTTAGGGTTAGGGTTAGGTTAGGCTTAGGGTTAGGAGTTAGGGTTAGGGTTTCTATTAGGTTAGTTTTAAGGGCTAAGGTTAGTTTTAGGGTTAAGGTTGGGTTAGGGTTAGGATTAGGGTTAGGGTACGACTTAGGGCTAGGGTTAGGGCTAGGGTTAGGGTTAGGGTTAGGGTTAGGGTTTAGGGTTATGGTTAGGGTTAGGGGTTAGGGGTTAGGGGTTAGGCTTAGGGTTAGCGTTACGGTTAGGGGTTAGGGGTTAGGGTTAGGGCTAAGGTTAGGGTTAGGGTTAGGGTTAGGGTTAGGGCTAGGGTTAGGGTTAGGGTTAGGGTTACGGCTAGGGTTAGGGTTAGGGTTAGGTTAGGCTTAGGGTTAGGAGTTAGGGTTAGGGTTTCTATTAGGTTAGTTTTAAGGGCTAAGGTTAGTTTTAGGGTTAAGGTTGGGTTAGGGTTAGGATTAGGGTTAGGGTACGACTTAGGGCTAGGGTTAGGGCTAGGGTTAGGGTTAGGGTTAGGGTTAGGGTTTAGGGTTATGGTTAGGGTTAGGGGTTAGGGGTTAGGGGTTAGGCTTAGGGTTAGCGTTACGGTTAGGGGTTAGGGGTTAGGGTTAGGGCTAAGGTTAGGGTTAGGGTTAGGGTTAGGGTTAGGGCTAGGGTTAGGGTTAGGGTTAGGGTTACGGCTAGGGTTAGGGTTAGGGTTAGGTTAGGCTTAGGGTTAGGAGTTAGGGTTAGGGTTTCTATTAGGTTAGTTTTAAGGGCTAAGGTTAGTTTTAGGGTTAAGGTTGGGTTAGGGTTAGGATTAGGGTTAGGGTACGACTTAGGGCTAGGGTTAGGGCTAGGGTTAGGGTTAGGGTTAGGGTTAGGGTTTAGGGTTATGGTTAGGGTTAGGGGTTAGGGGTTAGGGGTTAGGCTTAGGGTTAGCGTTACGGTTAGGGGTTAGGGGTTAGGGTTAGGGCTAAGGTTAGGGTTAGGGTTAGGGTTAGGGTTAGGGCTAGGGTTAGGGTTAGGGTTAGGGTTACGGCTAGGGTTAGGGTTAGGGTTAGGTTAGGCTTAGGGTTAGGAGTTAGGGTTAGGGTTTCTATTAGGTTAGTTTTAAGGGCTAAGGTTAGTTTTAGGGTTAAGGTTGGGTTAGGGTTAGGATTAGGGTTAGGGTACGACTTAGGGCTAGGGTTAGGGCTAGGGTTAGGGTTAGGGTTAGGGTTAGGGTTTAGGGTTATGGTTAGGGTTAGGGGTTAGGGGTTAGGGGTTAGGCTTAGGGTTAGCGTTACGGTTAGGGGTTAGGGGTTAGGGTTAGGGCTAAGGTTAGGGTTAGGGTTAGGGTTAGGGTTAGGGCTAGGGTTAGGGCTAGGGTTAGGGTTAGGGTTAGGTTAGGCTTAGGGTTAGGAGTTAGGGTTAGGGTTTCTATTAGGTTAGTTTTAAGGGCTAAGGTTAGTTTTAGGGTTAAGGTTGGGTTAGGGTTAGGATTAGGGTTAGGGTACGACTTAGGGCTAGGGTTAGGGCTAGGGTTAGGGTTAGGGTTAGGGTTAGGGTTTAGGGTTATGGTTAGGGTTAGGGGTTAGGGGTTAGGGGTTAGGCTTAGGGTTAGCGTTACGGTTAGGGGTTAGGGGTTAGGGTTAGGGCTAAGGTTAGGGTTAGGGTTAGGGTTAGGGTTAGGGCTAGGGTTAGGGTTAGGGTTAGGGTTACGGCTAGGGTTAGGGTTAGGGTTAGGTTAGGCTTAGGGTTAGGAGTTAGGGTTAGGGTTTCTATTAGGTTAGTTTTAAGGGCTAAGGTTAGTTTTAGGGTTAAGGTTGGGTTAGGGTTAGGATTAGGGTTAGGGTACGACTTAGGGCTAGGGTTAGGGCTAGGGTTAGGGTTAGGGTTAGGGTTAGGGTTTAGGGTTATGGTTAGGGTTAGGGGTTAGGGGTTAGGGGTTAGGCTTAGGGTTAGCGTTACGGTTAGGGGTTAGGGGTTAGGGTTAGGGCTAAGGTTAGGGTTAGGGTTAGGGTTAGGGTTAGGGCTAGGGTTAGGGTTAGGGTTAGGGTTACGGCTAGGGTTAGGGTTAGGGTTAGGTTAGGCTTAGGGTTAGGAGTTAGGGTTAGGGTTTCTATTAGGTTAGTTTTAAGGGCTAAGGTTAGTTTTAGGGTTAAGGTTGGGTTAGGGTTAGGATTAGGGTTAGGGTACGACTTAGGGCTAGGGTTAGGGCTAGGGTTAGGGTTAGGGTTAGGGTTAGGGTTTAGGGTTATGGTTAGGGTTAGGGGTTAGGGGTTAGGGGTTAGGCTTAGGGTTAGCGTTACGGTTAGGGGTTAGGGGTTAGGGTTAGGGCTAAGGTTAGGGTTAGGGTTAGGGTTAGGGTTAGGGCTAGGGTTAGGGTTAGGGTTAGGGTTACGGCTAGGGTTAGGGTTAGGGTTAGGTTAGGCTTAGGGTTAGGAGTTAGGGTTAGGGTTTCTATTAGGTTAGTTTTAAGGGCTAAGGTTAGTTTTAGGGTTAAGGTTGGGTTAGGGTTAGGATTAGGGTTAGGGTACGACTTAGGGCTAGGGTTAGGGCTAGGGTTAGGGTTAGGGTTAGGGTTAGGGTTTAGGGTTATGGTTAGGGTTAGGGGTTAGGGGTTAGGGGTTAGGCTTAGGGTTAGCGTTACGGTTAGGGGTTAGGGGTTAGGGTTAGGGCTAAGGTTAGGGTTAGGGTTAGGGTTAGGGTTAGGGCTAGGGTTAGGGTTAGGGTTAGGGTTACGGCTAGGGTTAGGGTTAGGGTTAGGTTAGGCTTAGGGTTAGGAGTTAGGGTTAGGGTTTCTATTAGGTTAGTTTTAAGGGCTAAGGTTAGTTTTAGGGTTAAGGTTGGGTTAGGGTTAGGATTAGGGTTAGGGTACGACTTAGGGCTAGGGTTAGGGCTAGGGTTAGGGTTAGGGTTAGGGTTAGGGTTTAGGGTTATGGTTAGGGTTAGGGGTTAGGGGTTAGGGGTTAGGCTTAGGGTTAGCGTTACGGTTAGGGGTTAGGGGTTAGGGTTAGGGCTAAGGTTAGGGTTAGGGTTAGGGTTAGGGTTAGGGCTAGGGTTAGGGTTAGGGTTAGGGTTACGGCTAGGGTTAGGGGTTAGGGTTAGGTTAGGCTTAGGGTTAGGAGTTAGGGTTAGGGTTTCTATTAGGTTAGTTTTAAGGGCTAAGGTTAGTTTTAGGGTTAAGGTTGGGTTAGGGTTAGGATTAGGGTTAGGGTACGACTTAGGGCTAGGGTTAGGGCTAGGGTTAGGGTTAGGGTTAGGGTTAGGGTTTAGGGTTATGGTTAGGGTTAGGGGTTAGGGGTTAGGGGTTAGGCTTAGGGTTAGCGTTACGGTTAGGGGTTAGGGGTTAGGGTTAGGGCTAAGGTTAGGGTTAGGGTTAGGGTTAGGGTTAGGGCTAGGGTTAGGGTTAGGGTTAGGGTTACGGCTAGGGTTAGGGTTAGGGTTAGGTTAGGCTTAGGGTTAGGAGTTAGGGTTAGGGTTTCTATTAGGTTAGTTTTAAGGGCTAAGGTTAGTTTTAGGGTTAAGGTTGGGTTAGGGTTAGGATTAGGGTTAGGGTACGACTTAGGGCTAGGGTTAGGGCTAGGGTTAGGGTTAGGGTTAGGGTTAGGGTTTAGGGTTATGGTTAGGGTTAGGGGTTAGGGGTTAGGGGTTAGGCTTAGGGTTAGCGTTACGGTTAGGGGTTAGGGGTTAGGGTTAGGGCTAAGGTTAGGGTTAGGGTTAGGGTTAGGGTTAGGGCTAGGGTTAGGGTTAGGGTTAGGGTTACGGCTAGGGTTAGGGTTAGGGTTAGGTTAGGCTTAGGGTTAGGAGTTAGGGTTAGGGTTTCTATTAGGTTAGTTTTAAGGGCTAAGGTTAGTTTTAGGGTTAAGGTTGGGTTAGGGTTAGGATTAGGGTTAGGGTACGACTTAGGGCTAGGGTTAGGGCTAGGGTTAGGGTTAGGGTTAGGGTTAGGGTTTAGGGTTATGGTTAGGGTTAGGGGTTAGGGGTTAGGGGTTAGGCTTAGGGTTAGCGTTACGGTTAGGGGTTAGGGGTTAGGGTTAGGGCTAAGGTTAGGGTTAGGGTTAGGGTTAGGGTTAGGGCTAGGGTTAGGGTTAGGGTTAGGGTTACGGCTAGGGTTAGGGTTAGGGTTAGGTTAGGCTTAGGGTTAGGAGTTAGGGTTAGGGTTTCTATTAGGTTAGTTTTAAGGGCTAAGGTTAGTTTTAGGGTTAAGGTTGGGTTAGGGTTAGGATTAGGGTTAGGGTACGACTTAGGGCTAGGGTTAGGGCTAGGGTTAGGGTTAGGGTTAGGGTTAGGGTTTAGGGTTATGGTTAGGGTTAGGGGTTAGGGGTTAGGGGTTAGGCTTAGGGTTAGCGTTACGGTTAGGGGTTAGGGGTTAGGGTTAGGGCTAAGGTTAGGGTTAGGGTTAGGGTTAGGGTTAGGGCTAGGGTTAGGGTTAGGGTTAGGGTTACGGCTAGGGTTAGGGTTAGGGTTAGGTTAGGCTTAGGGTTAGGAGTTAGGGTTAGGGTTTCTATTAGGTTAGTTTTAAGGGCTAAGGTTAGTTTTAGGGTTAAGGTTGGGTTAGGGTTAGGATTAGGGTTAGGGTACGACTTAGGGCTAGGGTTAGGGCTAGGGTTAGGGTTAGGGTTAGGGTTAGGGTTTAGGGTTATGGTTAGGGTTAGGGGTTAGGGGTTAGGGGTTAGGCTTAGGGTTAGCGTTACGGTTAGGGGTTAGGGGTTAGGGTTAGGGCTAAGGTTAGGGTTAGGGTTAGGGTTAGGGTTAGGGCTAGGGTTAGGGTTAGGGTTAGGGTTACGGCTAGGGTTAGGGTTAGGGTTAGGTTAGGCTTAGGGTTAGGAGTTAGGGTTAGGGTTTCTATTAGGTTAGTTTTAAGGGCTAAGGTTAGTTTTAGGGTTAAGGTTGGGTTAGGGTTAGGATTAGGGTTAGGGTACGACTTAGGGCTAGGGTTAGGGCTAGGGTTAGGGTTAGGGTTAGGGTTAGGGTTTAGGGTTATGGTTAGGGTTAGGGGTTAGGGGTTAGGGGTTAGGCTTAGGGTTAGCGTTACGGTTAGGGGTTAGGGGTTAGGGTTAGGGCTAAGGTTAGGGTTAGGGTTAGGGTTAGGGTTAGGGCTAGGGTTAGGGTTAGGGTTAGGGTTACGGCTAGGGTTAGGGTTAGGGTTAGGTTAGGCTTAGGGTTAGGAGTTAGGGTTAGGGTTTCTATTAGGTTAGTTTTAAGGGCTAAGGTTAGTTTTAGGGTTAAGGTTGGGTTAGGGTTAGGATTAGGGTTAGGGTACGACTTAGGGCTAGGGTTAGGGCTAGGGTTAGGGTTAGGGTTAGGGTTAGGGTTTAGGGTTATGGTTAGGGTTAGGGGTTAGGGGTTAGGGGTTAGGCTTAGGGTTAGCGTTACGGTTAGGGGTTAGGGGTTAGGGTTAGGGCTAAGGTTAGGGTTAGGGTTAGGGTTAGGGTTAGGGCTAGGGTTAGGGTTAGGGTTAGGGTTACGGCTAGGGTTGGGTTAGGGTTAGGTTAGGCTTAGGGTTAGGAGTTAGGGTTAGGGTTTCTATTAGGTTAGTTTTAAGGGCTAAGGTTAGTTTTAGGGTTAAGGTTGGGTTAGGGTTAGGATTAGGGTTAGGGTACGACTTAGGGCTAGGGTTAGGGCTAGGGTTAGGGTTAGGGTTAGGGTTAGGGTTTAGGGTTATGGTTAGGGTTAGGGGTTAGGGGTTAGGGGTTAGGCTTAGGGTTAGCGTTACGGTTAGGGGTTAGGGGTTAGGGTTAGGGCTAAGGTTAGGGTTAGGGTTAGGGTTAGGGTTAGGGCTAGGGTTAGGGTTAGGGTTAGGGTTACGGCTAGGGTTAGGGTTAGGGTTAGGTTAGGCTTAGGGTTAGGAGTTAGGGTTAGGGTTTCTATTAGGTTAGTTTTAAGGGCTAAGGTTAGTTTTAGGGTTAAGGTTGGGTTAGGGTTAGGATTAGGGTTAGGGTACGACTTAGGGCTAGGGTTAGGGCTAGGGTTAGGGTTAGGGTTAGGGTTAGGGTTTAGGGTTATGGTTAGGGTTAGGGGTTAGGGGTTAGGGGTTAGGCTTAGGGTTAGCGTTACGGTTAGGGGTTAGGGGTTAGGGTTAGGGCTAAGGTTAGGGTTAGGGTTAGGGTTAGGGTTAGGGCTAGGGTTAGGGTTAGGGTTAGGGTTACGGCTAGGGTTAGGGTTAGGGTTAGGTTAGGCTTAGGGTTAGGAGTTAGGGTTAGGGTTTCTATTAGGTTAGTTTTAAGGGCTAAGGTTAGTTTTAGGGTTAAGGTTGGGTTAGGGTTAGGATTAGGGTTAGGGTACGACTTAGGGCTAGGGTTAGGGCTAGGGTTAGGGTTAGGGTTAGGGTTAGGGTTTAGGGTTATGGTTAGGGTTAGGGGTTAGGGGTTAGGGGTTAGGCTTAGGGTTAGCGTTACGGTTAGGGGTTAGGGGTTAGGGTTAGGGCTAAGGTTAGGGTTAGGGTTAGGGTTAGGGTTAGGGCTAGGGTTAGGGTTAGGGTTAGGGTTACGGCTAGGGTTAGGGTTAGGGTTAGGTTAGGCTTAGGGTTAGGAGTTAGGGTTAGGGTTTCTATTAGGTTAGTTTTAAGGGCTAAGGTTAGTTTTAGGGTTAAGGTTGGGTTAGGGTTAGGATTAGGGTTAGGGTACGACTTAGGGCTAGGGTTAGGGCTAGGGTTAGGGTTAGGGTTAGGGTTAGGGTTTAGGGTTATGGTTAGGGTTAGGGGTTAGGGGTTAGGGGTTAGGCTTAGGGTTAGCGTTACGGTTAGGGGTTAGGGGTTAGGGTTAGGGCTAAGGTTAGGGTTAGGGTTAGGGTTAGGGTTAGGGCTAGGGTTAGGGTTAGGGTTAGGGTTACGGCTAGGGTTAGGGTTAGGGTTAGGTTAGGCTTAGGGTTAGGAGTTAGGGTTAGGGTTTCTATTAGGTTAGTTTTAAGGGCTAAGGTTAGTTTTAGGGTTAAGGTTGGGTTAGGGTTAGGATTAGGGTTAGGGTACGACTTAGGGCTAGGGTTAGGGCTAGGGTTAGGGTTAGGGTTAGGGTTAGGGTTTAGGGTTATGGTTAGGGTTAGGGGTTAGGGGTTAGGGGTTAGGCTTAGGGTTAGCGTTACGGTTAGGGGTTAGGGGTTAGGGTTAGGGCTAAGGTTAGGGTTAGGGTTAGGGTTAGGGTTAGGGCTAGGGTTAGGGTTAGGGTTAGGGTTACGGCTAGGGTTAGGGTTAGGGTTAGGTTAGGCTTAGGGTTAGGAGTTAGGGTTAGGGTTTCTATTAGGTTAGTTTTAAGGGCTAAGGTTAGTTTTAGGGTTAAGGTTGGGTTAGGGTTAGGATTAGGGTTAGGGTACGACTTAGGGCTAGGGTTAGGGCTAGGGTTAGGGTTAGGGTTAGGGTTAGGGTTTAGGGTTATGGTTAGGGTTAGGGGTTAGGGGTTAGGGGTTAGGCTTAGGGTTAGCGTTACGGTTAGGGGTTAGGGGTTAGGGTTAGGGCTAAGGTTAGGGTTAGGGTTAGGGTTAGGGTTAGGGCTAGGGTTAGGGTTAGGGTTAGGGTTACGGCTAGGGTTAGGGTTAGGGTTAGGTTAGGCTTAGGGTTAGGAGTTAGGGTTAGGGTTTCTATTAGGTTAGTTTTAAGGGCTAAGGTTAGTTTTAGGGTTAAGGTTGGGTTAGGGTTAGGATTAGGGTTAGGGTACGACTTAGGGCTAGGGTTAGGGCTAGGGTTAGGGTTAGGGTTAGGGTTAGGGTTTAGGGTTATGGTTAGGGTTAGGGGTTAGGGGTTAGGGGTTAGGCTTAGGGTTAGCGTTACGGTTAGGGGTTAGGGGTTAGGGTTAGGGCTAAGGTTAGGGTTAGGGTTAGGGTTAGGGTTAGGGCTAGGGTTAGGGTTAGGGTTAGGGTTACGGCTAGGGTTAGGGTTAGGGTTAGGTTAGGCTTAGGGTTAGGAGTTAGGGTTAGGGTTTCTATTAGGTTAGTTTTAAGGGCTAAGGTTAGTTTTAGGGTTAAGGTTGGGTTAGGGTTAGGATTAGGGTTAGGGTACGACTTAGGGCTAGGGTTAGGGCTAGGGTTAGGGTTAGGGTTAGGGTTAGGGTTTAGGGTTATGGTTAGGGTTAGGGGTTAGGGGTTAGGGGTTAGGCTTAGGGTTAGCGTTACGGTTAGGGGTTAGGGGTTAGGGTTAGGGCTAAGGTTAGGGTTAGGGTTAGGGTTAGGGTTAGGGCTAGGGTTAGGGTTAGGGTTAGGGTTACGGCTAGGGTTAGGGTTAGGGTTAGGTTAGGCTTAGGGTTAGGAGTTAGGGTTAGGGTTTCTATTAGGTTAGTTTTAAGGGCTAAGGTTAGTTTTAGGGTTAAGGTTGGGTTAGGGTTAGGATTAGGGTTAGGGTACGACTTAGGGCTAGGGTTAGGGCTAGGGTTAGGGTTAGGGTTAGGGTTAGGGTTTAGGGTTATGGTTAGGGTTAGGGGTTAGGGGTTAGGGGTTAGGCTTAGGGTTAGCGTTACGGTTAGGGGTTAGGGGTTAGGGTTAGGGCTAAGGTTAGGGTTAGGGTTAGGGTTAGGGTTAGGGCTAGGGTTAGGGTTAGGGTTAGGGTTACGGCTAGGGTTAGGGTTAGGGTTAGGTTAGGCTTAGGGTTAGGAGTTAGGGTTAGGGTTTCTATTAGGTTAGTTTTAAGGGCTAAGGTTAGTTTTAGGGTTAAGGTTGGGTTAGGGTTAGGATTAGGGTTAGGGTACGACTTAGGGCTAGGGTTAGGGCTAGGGTTAGGGTTAGGGTTAGGGTTAGGGTTTAGGGTTATGGTTAGGGTTAGGGGTTAGGGGTTAGGGGTTAGGCTTAGGGTTAGCGTTACGGTTAGGGGTTAGGGGTTAGGGTTAGGGCTAAGGTTAGGGTTAGGGTTAGGGTTAGGGTTAGGGCTAGGGTTAGGGTTAGGGTTAGGGTTACGGCTAGGGTTAGGGTTAGGGTTAGGTTAGGCTTAGGGTTAGGAGTTAGGGTTAGGGTTTCTATTAGGTTAGTTTTAAGGGCTAAGGTTAGTTTTAGGGTTAAGGTTGGGTTAGGGTTAGGATTAGGGTTAGGGTACGACTTAGGGCTAGGGTTAGGGCTAGGGTTAGGGTTAGGGTTAGGGTTAGGGTTTAGGGTTATGGTTAGGGTTAGGGGTTAGGGGTTAGGGGTTAGGCTTAGGGTTAGCGTTACGGTTAGGGGTTAGGGGTTAGGGTTAGGGCTAAGGTTAGGGTTAGGGTTAGGGTTAGGGTTAGGGCTAGGGTTAGGGTTAGGGTTAGGGTTACGGCTAGGGTTAGGGTTAGGGTTAGGTTAGGCTTAGGGTTAGGAGTTAGGGTTAGGGTTTCTATTAGGTTAGTTTTAAGGGCTAAGGTTAGTTTTAGGGTTAAGGTTGGGTTAGGGTTAGGATTAGGGTTAGGGTACGACTTAGGGCTAGGGTTAGGGCTAGGGTTAGGGTTAGGGTTAGGGTTAGGGTTTAGGGTTATGGTTAGGGTTAGGGGTTAGGGGTTAGGGGTTAGGCTTAGGGTTAGCGTTACGGTTAGGGGTTAGGGGTTAGGGTTAGGGCTAAGGTTAGGGTTAGGGTTAGGGTTAGGGTTAGGGCTAGGGTTAGGGTTAGGGTTAGGGTTACGGCTAGGGTTAGGGTTAGGGTTAGGTTAGGCTTAGGGTTAGGAGTTAGGGTTAGGGTTTCTATTAGGTTAGTTTTAAGGGCTAAGGTTAGTTTTAGGGTTAAGGTTGGGTTAGGGTTAGGATTAGGGTTAGGGTACGACTTAGGGCTAGGGTTAGGGCTAGGGTTAGGGTTAGGGTTAGGGTTAGGGTTTAGGGTTATGGTTAGGGTTAGGGGTTAGGGGTTAGGGGTTAGGCTTAGGGTTAGCGTTACGGTTAGGGGTTAGGGGTTAGGGTTAGGGCTAAGGTTAGGGTTAGGGTTAGGGTTAGGGTTAGGGCTAGGGTTAGGGTTAGGGTTAGGGTTACGGCTAGGGTTAGGGTTAGGGTTAGGTTAGGCTTAGGGTTAGGAGTTAGGGTTAGGGTTTCTATTAGGTTAGTTTTAAGGGCTAAGGTTAGTTTTAGGGTTAAGGTTGGGTTAGGGTTAGGATTAGGGTTAGGGTACGACTTAGGGCTAGGGTTAGGGCTAGGGTTAGGGTTAGGGTTAGGGTTAGGGTTTAGGGTTATGGTTAGGGTTAGGGGTTAGGGGTTAGGGGTTAGGCTTAGGGTTAGCGTTACGGTTAGGGGTTAGGGGTTAGGGTTAGGGCTAAGGTTAGGGTTAGGGTTAGGGTTAGGGTTAGGGCTAGGGTTAGGGTTAGGGTTAGGGTTACGGCTAGGGTTAGGGTTAGGGTTAGGTTAGGCTTAGGGTTAGGAGTTAGGGTTAGGGTTTCTATTAGGTTAGTTTTAAGGGCTAAGGTTAGTTTTAGGGTTAAGGTTGGGTTAGGGTTAGGATTAGGGTTAGGGTACGACTTAGGGCTAGGGTTAGGGCTAGGGTTAGGGTTAGGGTTAGGGTTAGGGTTTAGGGTTATGGTTAGGGTTAGGGGTTAGGGGTTAGGGGTTAGGCTTAGGGTTAGCGTTACGGTTAGGGGTTAGGGGTTAGGGTTAGGGCTAAGGTTAGGGTTAGGGTTAGGGTTAGGGTTAGGGCTAGGGTTAGGGTTAGGGTTAGGGTTACGGCTAGGGTTAGGGTTAGGGTTAGGTTAGGCTTAGGGTTAGGAGTTAGGGTTAGGGTTTCTATTAGGTTAGTTTTAAGGGCTAAGGTTAGTTTTAGGGTTAAGGTTGGGTTAGGGTTAGGATTAGGGTTAGGGTACGACTTAGGGCTAGGGTTAGGGCTAGGGTTAGGGTTAGGGTTAGGGTTAGGGTTTAGGGTTATGGTTAGGGTTAGGGGTTAGGGGTTAGGGGTTAGGCTTAGGGTTAGCGTTACGGTTAGGGGTTAGGGGTTAGGGTTAGGGCTAAGGTTAGGGTTAGGGTTAGGGTTAGGGTTAGGGCTAGGGTTAGGGTTAGGGTTAGGGTTACGGCTAGGGTTAGGGTTAGGGTTAGGTTAGGCTTAGGGTTAGGAGTTAGGGTTAGGGTTTCTATTAGGTTAGTTTTAAGGGCTAAGGTTAGTTTTAGGGTTAAGGTTGGGTTAGGGTTAGGATTAGGGTTAGGGTACGACTTAGGGCTAGGGTTAGGGCTAGGGTTAGGGTTAGGGTTAGGGTTAGGGTTTAGGGTTATGGTTAGGGTTAGGGGTTAGGGGTTAGGGGTTAGGCTTAGGGTTAGCGTTACGGTTAGGGGTTAGGGGTTAGGGTTAGGGCTAAGGTTAGGGTTAGGGTTAGGGTTAGGGTTAGGGCTAGGGTTAGGGTTAGGGTTAGGGTTACGGCTAGGGTTAGGGTTAGGGTTAGGTTAGGCTTAGGGTTAGGAGTTAGGGTTAGGGTTTCTATTAGGTTAGTTTTAAGGGCTAAGGTTAGTTTTAGGGTTAAGGTTGGGTTAGGGTTAGGATTAGGGTTAGGGTACGACTTAGGGCTAGGGTTAGGGCTAGGGTTAGGGTTAGGGTTAGGGTTAGGGTTTAGGGTTATGGTTAGGGTTAGGGGTTAGGGGTTAGGGGTTAGGCTTAGGGTTAGCGTTACGGTTAGGGGTTAGGGGTTAGGGTTAGGGCTAAGGTTAGGGTTAGGGTTAGGGTTAGGGTTAGGGCTAGGGTTAGGGTTAGGGTTAGGGTTACGGCTAGGGTTAGGGTTAGGGTTAGGTTAGGCTTAGGGTTAGGAGTTAGGGTTAGGGTTTCTATTAGGTTAGTTTTAAGGGCTAAGGTTAGTTTTAGGGTTAAGGTTGGGTTAGGGTTAGGATTAGGGTTAGGGTACGACTTAGGGCTAGGGTTAGGGCTAGGGTTAGGGTTAGGGTTAGGGTTAGGGTTTAGGGTTATGGTTAGGGTTAGGGGTTAGGGGTTAGGGGTTAGGCTTAGGGTTAGCGTTACGGTTAGGGGTTAGGGGTTAGGGTTAGGGCTAAGGTTAGGGTTAGGGTTAGGGTTAGGGTTAGGGCTAGGGTTAGGGTTAGGGTTAGGGTTACGGCTAGGGTTAGGGTTAGGGTTAGGTTAGGCTTAGGGTTAGGAGTTAGGGTTAGGGTTTCTATTAGGTTAGTTTTAAGGGCTAAGGTTAGTTTTAGGGTTAAGGTTGGGTTAGGGTTAGGATTAGGGTTAGGGTACGACTTAGGGCTAGGGTTAGGGCTAGGGTTAGGGTTAGGGTTAGGGTTAGGGTTTAGGGTTATGGTTAGGGTTAGGGGTTAGGGGTTAGGGGTTAGGCTTAGGGTTAGCGTTACGGTTAGGGGTTAGGGGTTAGGGTTAGGGCTAAGGTTAGGGTTAGGGTTAGGGTTAGGGTTAGGGCTAGGGTTAGGGTTAGGGTTAGGGTTACGGCTAGGGTTAGGGTTAGGGTTAGGTTAGGCTTAGGGTTAGGAGTTAGGGTTAGGGTTTCTATTAGGTTAGTTTTAAGGGCTAAGGTTAGTTTTAGGGTTAAGGTTGGGTTAGGGTTAGGATTAGGGTTAGGGTACGACTTAGGGCTAGGGTTAGGGCTAGGGTTAGGGTTAGGGTTAGGGTTAGGGTTTAGGGTTATGGTTAGGGTTAGGGGTTAGGGGTTAGGGGTTAGGCTTAGGGTTAGCGTTACGGTTAGGGGTTAGGGGTTAGGGTTAGGGCTAAGGTTAGGGTTAGGGTTAGGGTTAGGGTTAGGGCTAGGGTTAGGGTTAGGGTTAGGGTTACGGCTAGGGTTAGGGTTAGGGTTAGGTTAGGCTTAGGGTTAGGAGTTAGGGTTAGGGTTTCTATTAGGTTAGTTTTAAGGGCTAAGGTTAGTTTTAGGGTTAAGGTTGGGTTAGGGTTAGGATTAGGGTTAGGGTACGACTTAGGGCTAGGGTTAGGGCTAGGGTTAGGGTTAGGGTTAGGGTTAGGGTTTAGGGTTATGGTTAGGGTTAGGGGTTAGGGGTTAGGGGTTAGGCTTAGGGTTAGCGTTACGGTTAGGGGTTAGGGGTTAGGGTTAGGGCTAAGGTTAGGGTTAGGGTTAGGGTTAGGGTTAGGGCTAGGGTTAGGGTTAGGGTTAGGGTTTAGGGTTATGGTTAGGGTTAGGGGTTAGGGGTTAGGGGTTAGGCTTAGGGTTAGCGTTACGGTTAGGGGTTAGGGGTTAGGGTTAGGGCTAAGGTTAGGGTTAGGGTTAGGGTTAGGGTTAGGGCTAGGGTTAGGGTTAGGGTTAGGGTTACGGCTAGGGTTAGGGTTAGGGTTAGGTTAGGCTTAGGGTTAGGAGTTAGGGTTAGGGTTTCTATTAGGTTAGTTTTAAGGGCTAAGGTTAGTTTTAGGGTTAAGGTTGGGTTAGGGTTAGGATTAGGGTTAGGGTACGACTTAGGGCTAGGGTTAGGGCTAGGGTTAGGGTTAGGGTTAGGGTTAGGGTTTAGGGTTATGGTTAGGGTTAGGGGTTAGGGGTTAGGGGTTAGGCTTAGGGTTAGCGTTACGGTTAGGGGTTAGGGGTTAGGGTTAGGGCTAAGGTTAGGGTTAGGGTTAGGGTTAGGGTTAGGGCTAGGGTTAGGGTTAGGGTTAGGGTTACGGCTAGGGTTAGGGTTAGGGTTAGGTTAGGCTTAGGGTTAGGAGTTAGGGTTAGGGTTTCTATTAGGTTAGTTTTAAGGGCTAAGGTTAGTTTTAGGGTTAAGGTTGGGTTAGGGTTAGGATTAGGGTTAGGGTACGACTTAGGGCTAGGGTTAGGGCTAGGGTTAGGGTTAGGGTTAGGGTTAGGGTTTAGGGTTATGGTTAGGGTTAGGGGTTAGGGGTTAGGGGTTAGGCTTAGGGTTAGCGTTACGGTTAGGGGTTAGGGGTTAGGGTTAGGGCTAAGGTTAGGGTTAGGGTTAGGGTTAGGGTTAGGGCTAGGGTTAGGGTTAGGGTTAGGGTTACGGCTAGGGTTAGGGTTAGGGTTAGGTTAGGCTTAGGGTTAGGAGTTAGGGTTAGGGTTTCTATTAGGTTAGTTTTAAGGGCTAAGGTTAGTTTTAGGGTTAAGGTTGGGTTAGGGTTAGGATTAGGGTTAGGGTACGACTTAGGGCTAGGGTTAGGGCTAGGGTTAGGGTTAGGGTTAGGGTTAGGGTTTAGGGTTATGGTTAGGGTTAGGGGTTAGGGGTTAGGGGTTAGGCTTAGGGTTAGCGTTACGGTTAGGGGTTAGGGGTTAGGGTTAGGGCTAAGGTTAGGGTTAGGGTTAGGGTTAGGGTTAGGGCTAGGGTTAGGGTTAGGGTTAGGGTTACGGCTAGGGTTAGGGTTAGGGTTAGGTTAGGCTTAGGGTTAGGAGTTAGGGTTAGGGTTTCTATTAGGTTAGTTTTAAGGGCTAAGGTTAGTTTTAGGGTTAAGGTTGGGTTAGGGTTAGGATTAGGGTTAGGGTACGACTTAGGGCTAGGGTTAGGGCTAGGGTTAGGGTTAGGGTTAGGGTTAGGGTTTAGGGTTATGGTTAGGGTTAGGGGTTAGGGGTTAGGGGTTAGGCTTAGGGTTAGCGTTACGGTTAGGGGTTAGGGGTTAGGGTTAGGGCTAAGGTTAGGGTTAGGGTTAGGGTTAGGGTTAGGGCTAGGGTTAGGGTTAGGGTTAGGGTTACGGCTAGGGTTAGGGTTAGGGTTAGGTTAGGCTTAGGGTTAGGAGTTAGGGTTAGGGTTTCTATTAGGTTAGTTTTAAGGGCTAAGGTTAGTTTTAGGGTTAAGGTTGGGTTAGGGTTAGGATTAGGGTTAGGGTACGACTTAGGGCTAGGGTTAGGGCTAGGGTTAGGGTTAGGGTTAGGGTTAGGGTTTAGGGTTATGGTTAGGGTTAGGGGTTAGGGGTTAGGGGTTAGGCTTAGGGTTAGCGTTACGGTTAGGGGTTAGGGGTTAGGGTTAGGGCTAAGGTTAGGGTTAGGGTTAGGGTTAGGGTTAGGGCTAGGGTTAGGGTTAGGGTTAGGGTTACGGCTAGGGTTAGGGTTAGGGTTAGGTTAGGCTTAGGGTTAGGAGTTAGGGTTAGGGTTTCTATTAGGTTAGTTTTAAGGGCTAAGGTTAGTTTTAGGGTTAAGGTTGGGTTAGGGTTAGGATTAGGGTTAGGGTACGACTTAGGGCTAGGGTTAGGGCTAGGGTTAGGGTTAGGGTTAGGGTTAGGGTTTAGGGTTATGGTTAGGGTTAGGGGTTAGGGGTTAGGGGTTAGGCTTAGGGTTAGCGTTACGGTTAGGGGTTAGGGGTTAGGGTTAGGGCTAAGGTTAGGGTTAGGGTTAGGGTTAGGGTTAGGGCTAGGGTTAGGGTTAGGGTTAGGGTTACGGCTAGGGTTAGGGTTAGGGTTAGGTTAGGCTTAGGGTTAGGAGTTAGGGTTAGGGTTTCTATTAGGTTAGTTTTAAGGGCTAAGGTTAGTTTTAGGGTTAAGGTTGGGTTAGGGTTAGGATTAGGGTTAGGGTACGACTTAGGGCTAGGGTTAGGGCTAGGGTTAGGGTTAGGGTTAGGGTTAGGGTTTAGGGTTATGGTTAGGGTTAGGGGTTAGGGGTTAGGGGTTAGGCTTAGGGTTAGCGTTACGGTTAGGGGTTAGGGGTTAGGGTTAGGGCTAAGGTTAGGGTTAGGGTTAGGGTTAGGGTTAGGGCTAGGGTTAGGGTTAGGGTTAGGGTTACGGCTAGGGTTAGGGTTAGGGTTAGGTTAGGCTTAGGGTTAGGAGTTAGGGTTAGGGTTTCTATTAGGTTAGTTTTAAGGGCTAAGGTTAGTTTTAGGGTTAAGGTTGGGTTAGGGTTAGGATTAGGGTTAGGGTACGACTTAGGGCTAGGGTTAGGGCTAGGGTTAGGGTTAGGGTTAGGGTTAGGGTTTAGGGTTATGGTTAGGGTTAGGGGTTAGGGGTTAGGGGTTAGGCTTAGGGTTAGCGTTACGGTTAGGGGTTAGGGGTTAGGGTTAGGGCTAAGGTTAGGGTTAGGGTTAGGGTTAGGGTTAGGGCTAGGGTTAGGGTTAGGGTTAGGGTTACGGCTAGGGTTAGGGTTAGGGTTAGGTTAGGCTTAGGGTTAGGAGTTAGGGTTAGGGTTTCTATTAGGTTAGTTTTAAGGGCTAAGGTTAGTTTTAGGGTTAAGGTTGGGTTAGGGTTAGGATTAGGGTTAGGGTACGACTTAGGGCTAGGGTTAGGGCTAGGGTTAGGGTTAGGGTTAGGGTTAGGGTTTAGGGTTATGGTTAGGGTTAGGGGTTAGGGGTTAGGGGTTAGGCTTAGGGTTAGCGTTACGGTTAGGGGTTAGGGGTTAGGGTTAGGGCTAAGGTTAGGGTTAGGGTTAGGGTTAGGGTTAGGGCTAGGGTTAGGGTTAGGGTTAGGGTTACGGCTAGGGTTAGGGTTAGGGTTAGGTTAGGCTTAGGGTTAGGAGTTAGGGTTAGGGTTTCTATTAGGTTAGTTTTAAGGGCTAAGGTTAGTTTTAGGGTTAAGGTTGGGTTAGGGTTAGGATTAGGGTTAGGGTACGACTTAGGGCTAGGGTTAGGGCTAGGGTTAGGGTTAGGGTTAGGGTTAGGGTTTAGGGTTATGGTTAGGGTTAGGGGTTAGGGGTTAGGGGTTAGGCTTAGGGTTAGCGTTACGGTTAGGGGTTAGGGGTTAGGGTTAGGGCTAAGGTTAGGGTTAGGGTTAGGGTTAGGGTTAGGGCTAGGGTTAGGGTTAGGGTTAGGGTTACGGCTAGGGTTAGGGTTAGGGTTAGGTTAGGCTTAGGGTTAGGAGTTAGGGTTAGGGTTTCTATTAGGTTAGTTTTAAGGGCTAAGGTTAGTTTTAGGGTTAAGGTTGGGTTAGGGTTAGGATTAGGGTTAGGGTACGACTTAGGGCTAGGGTTAGGGCTAGGGTTAGGGTTAGGGTTAGGGTTAGGGTTTAGGGTTATGGTTAGGGTTAGGGGTTAGGGGTTAGGGGTTAGGCTTAGGGTTAGCGTTACGGTTAGGGGTTAGGGGTTAGGGTTAGGGCTAAGGTTAGGGTTAGGGTTAGGGTTAGGGTTAGGGCTAGGGTTAGGGTTAGGGTTAGGGTTACGGCTAGGGTTAGGGTTAGGGTTAGGTTAGGCTTAGGGTTAGGAGTTAGGGTTAGGGTTTCTATTAGGTTAGTTTTAAGGGCTAAGGTTAGTTTTAGGGTTAAGGTTGGGTTAGGGTTAGGATTAGGGTTAGGGTACGACTTAGGGCTAGGGTTAGGGCTAGGGTTAGGGTTAGGGTTAGGGTTAGGGTTTAGGGTTATGGTTAGGGTTAGGGGTTAGGGGTTAGGGGTTAGGCTTAGGGTTAGCGTTACGGTTAGGGGTTAGGGGTTAGGGTTAGGGCTAAGGTTAGGGTTAGGGTTAGGGTTAGGGTTAGGGCTAGGGTTAGGGTTAGGGTTAGGGTTACGGCTAGGGTTAGGGTTAGGGTTAGGTTAGGCTTAGGGTTAGGAGTTAGGGTTAGGGTTTCTATTAGGTTAGTTTTAAGGGCTAAGGTTAGTTTTAGGGTTAAGGTTGGGTTAGGGTTAGGATTAGGGTTAGGGTACGACTTAGGGCTAGGGTTAGGGCTAGGGTTAGGGTTAGGGTTAGGGTTAGGGTTTAGGGTTATGGTTAGGGTTAGGGGTTAGGGGTTAGGGGTTAGGCTTAGGGTTAGCGTTACGGTTAGGGGTTAGGGGTTAGGGTTAGGGCTAAGGTTAGGGTTAGGGTTAGGGTTAGGGTTAGGGCTAGGGTTAGGGTTAGGGTTAGGGTTACGGCTAGGGTTAGGGTTAGGGTTAGGTTAGGCTTAGGGTTAGGAGTTAGGGTTAGGGTTTCTATTAGGTTAGTTTTAAGGGCTAAGGTTAGTTTTAGGGTTAAGGTTGGGTTAGGGTTAGGATTAGGGTTAGGGTACGACTTAGGGCTAGGGTTAGGGCTAGGGTTAGGGTTAGGGTTAGGGTTAGGGTTTAGGGTTATGGTTAGGGTTAGGGGTTAGGGGTTAGGGGTTAGGCTTAGGGTTAGCGTTACGGTTAGGGGTTAGGGGTTAGGGTTAGGGCTAAGGTTAGGGTTAGGGTTAGGGTTAGGGTTAGGGCTAGGGTTAGGGTTAGGGTTAGGGTTACGGCTAGGGTTAGGGTTAGGGTTAGGTTAGGCTTAGGGTTAGGAGTTAGGGTTAGGGTTTCTATTAGGTTAGTTTTAAGGGCTAAGGTTAGTTTTAGGGTTAAGGTTGGGTTAGGGTTAGGATTAGGGTTAGGGTACGACTTAGGGCTAGGGTTAGGGCTAGGGTTAGGGTTAGGGTTAGGGTTAGGGTTTAGGGTTATGGTTAGGGTTAGGGGTTAGGGGTTAGGGGTTAGGCTTAGGGTTAGCGTTACGGTTAGGGGTTAGGGGTTAGGGTTAGGGCTAAGGTTAGGGTTAGGGTTAGGGTTAGGGTTAGGGCTAGGGTTAGGGTTAGGGTTAGGGTTACGGCTAGGGTTAGGGTTAGGGTTAGGTTAGGCTTAGGGTTAGGAGTTAGGGTTAGGGTTTCTATTAGGTTAGTTTTAAGGGCTAAGGTTAGTTTTAGGGTTAAGGTTGGGTTAGGGTTAGGATTAGGGTTAGGGTACGACTTAGGGCTAGGGTTAGGGCTAGGGTTAGGGTTAGGGTTAGGGTTAGGGTTTAGGGTTATGGTTAGGGTTAGGGGTTAGGGGTTAGGGGTTAGGCTTAGGGTTAGCGTTACGGTTAGGGGTTAGGGGTTAGGGTTAGGGCTAAGGTTAGGGTTAGGGTTAGGGTTAGGGTTAGGGCTAGGGTTAGGGTTAGGGTTAGGGTTACGGCTAGGGTTAGGGTTAGGGTTAGGTTAGGCTTAGGGTTAGGAGTTAGGGTTAGGGTTTCTATTAGGTTAGTTTTAAGGGCTAAGGTTAGTTTTAGGGTTAAGGTTGGGTTAGGGTTAGGATTAGGGTTAGGGTACGACTTAGGGCTAGGGTTAGGGCTAGGGTTAGGGTTAGGGTTAGGGTTAGGGTTTAGGGTTATGGTTAGGGTTAGGGGTTAGGGGTTAGGGGTTAGGCTTAGGGTTAGCGTTACGGTTAGGGGTTAGGGGTTAGGGTTAGGGCTAAGGTTAGGGTTAGGGTTAGGGTTAGGGTTAGGGCTAGGGTTAGGGTTAGGGTTAGGGTTACGGCTAGGGTTAGGGTTAGGGTTAGGTTAGGCTTAGGGTTAGGAGTTAGGGTTAGGGTTTCTATTAGGTTAGTTTTAAGGGCTAAGGTTAGTTTTAGGGTTAAGGTTGGGTTAGGGTTAGGATTAGGGTTAGGGTACGACTTAGGGCTAGGGTTAGGGCTAGGGTTAGGGTTAGGGTTAGGGTTAGGGTTTAGGGTTATGGTTAGGGTTAGGGGTTAGGGGTTAGGGGTTAGGCTTAGGGTTAGCGTTACGGTTAGGGGTTAGGGGTTAGGGTTAGGGCTAAGGTTAGGGTTAGGGTTAGGGTTAGGGTTAGGGCTAGGGTTAGGGTTAGGGTTAGGGTTACGGCTAGGGTTAGGGTTAGGGTTAGGTTAGGCTTAGGGTTAGGAGTTAGGGTTAGGGTTTCTATTAGGTTAGTTTTAAGGGCTAAGGTTAGTTTTAGGGTTAAGGTTGGGTTAGGGTTAGGATTAGGGTTAGGGTACGACTTAGGGCTAGGGTTAGGGCTAGGGTTAGGGTTAGGGTTAGGGTTAGGGTTTAGGGTTATGGTTAGGGTTAGGGGTTAGGGGTTAGGGGTTAGGCTTAGGGTTAGCGTTACGGTTAGGGGTTAGGGGTTAGGGTTAGGGCTAAGGTTAGGGTTAGGGTTAGGGTTAGGGTTAGGGCTAGGGTTAGGGTTAGGGTTAGGGTTACGGCTAGGGTTAGGGTTAGGGTTAGGTTAGGCTTAGGGTTAGGAGTTAGGGTTAGGGTTTCTATTAGGTTAGTTTTAAGGGCTAAGGTTAGTTTTAGGGTTAAGGTTGGGTTAGGGTTAGGATTAGGGTTAGGGTACGACTTAGGGCTAGGGTTAGGGCTAGGGTTAGGGTTAGGGTTAGGGTTAGGGTTTAGGGTTATGGTTAGGGTTAGGGGTTAGGGGTTAGGGGTTAGGCTTAGGGTTAGCGTTACGGTTAGGGGTTAGGGGTTAGGGTTAGGGCTAAGGTTAGGGTTAGGGTTAGGGTTAGGGTTAGGGCTAGGGTTAGGGTTAGGGTTAGGGTTACGGCTAGGGTTAGGGTTAGGGTTAGGTTAGGCTTAGGGTTAGGAGTTAGGGTTAGGGTTTCTATTAGGTTAGTTTTAAGGGCTAAGGTTAGTTTTAGGGTTAAGGTTGGGTTAGGGTTAGGATTAGGGTTAGGGTACGACTTAGGGCTAGGGTTAGGGCTAGGGTTAGGGTTAGGGTTAGGGTTAGGGTTTAGGGTTATGGTTAGGGTTAGGGGTTAGGGGTTAGGGGTTAGGCTTAGGGTTAGCGTTACGGTTAGGGGTTAGGGGTTAGGGTTAGGGCTAAGGTTAGGGTTAGGGTTAGGGTTAGGGTTAGGGCTAGGGTTAGGGTTAGGGTTAGGGTTACGGCTAGGGTTAGGGTTAGGGTTAGGTTAGGCTTAGGGTTAGGAGTTAGGGTTAGGGTTTCTATTAGGTTAGTTTTAAGGGCTAAGGTTAGTTTTAGGGTTAAGGTTGGGTTAGGGTTAGGATTAGGGTTAGGGTACGACTTAGGGCTAGGGTTAGGGCTAGGGTTAGGGTTAGGGTTAGGGTTAGGGTTTAGGGTTATGGTTAGGGTTAGGGGTTAGGGGTTAGGGGTTAGGCTTAGGGTTAGCGTTACGGTTAGGGGTTAGGGGTTAGGGTTAGGGCTAAGGTTAGGGTTAGGGTTAGGGTTAGGGTTAGGGCTAGGGTTAGGGTTAGGGTTAGGGTTACGGCTAGGGTTAGGGTTAGGGTTAGGTTAGGCTTAGGGTTAGGAGTTAGGGTTAGGGTTTCTATTAGGTTAGTTTTAAGGGCTAAGGTTAGTTTTAGGGTTAAGGTTGGGTTAGGGTTAGGATTAGGGTTAGGGTACGACTTAGGGCTAGGGTTAGGGCTAGGGTTAGGGTTAGGGTTAGGGTTAGGGTTTAGGGTTATGGTTAGGGTTAGGGGTTAGGGGTTAGGGGTTAGGCTTAGGGTTAGCGTTACGGTTAGGGGTTAGGGGTTAGGGTTAGGGCTAAGGTTAGGGTTAGGGTTAGGGTTAGGGTTAGGGCTAGGGTTAGGGTTAGGGTTAGGGTTACGGCTAGGGTTAGGGTTAGGGTTAGGTTAGGCTTAGGGTTAGGAGTTAGGGTTAGGGTTTCTATTAGGTTAGTTTTAAGGGCTAAGGTTAGTTTTAGGGTTAAGGTTGGGTTAGGGTTAGGATTAGGGTTAGGGTACGACTTAGGGCTAGGGTTAGGGCTAGGGTTAGGGTTAGGGTTAGGGTTAGGGTTTAGGGTTATGGTTAGGGTTAGGGGTTAGGGGTTAGGGGTTAGGCTTAGGGTTAGCGTTACGGTTAGGGGTTAGGGGTTAGGGTTAGGGCTAAGTGGTTAGGGTTAGGGTTAGGGTTAGGGTTAGGGCTAGGGTTAGGGTTAGGGTTAGGGTTACGGCTAGGGTTAGGGTTAGGGTTAGGTTAGGCTTAGGGTTAGGAGTTAGGGTTAGGGTTTCTATTAGGTTAGTTTTAAGGGCTAAGGTTAGTTTTAGGGTTAAGGTTGGGTTAGGGTTAGGATTAGGGTTAGGGTACGACTTAGGGCTAGGGTTAGGGCTAGGGTTAGGGTTAGGGTTAGGGTTAGGGTTTAGGGTTATGGTTAGGGTTAGGGGTTAGGGGTTAGGGGTTAGGCTTAGGGTTAGCGTTACGGTTAGGGGTTAGGGGTTAGGGTTAGGGCTAAGGTTAGGGTTAGGGTTAGGGTTAGGGTTAGGGCTAGGGTTAGGGTTAGGGTTAGGGTTACGGCTAGGGTTAGGGTTAGGGTTAGGTTAGGCTTAGGGTTAGGAGTTAGGGTTAGGGTTTCTATTAGGTTAGTTTTAAGGGCTAAGGTTAGTTTTAGGGTTAAGGTTGGGTTAGGGTTAGGATTAGGGTTAGGGTACGACTTAGGGCTAGGGTTAGGGCTAGGGTTAGGGTTAGGGTTAGGGTTAGGGTTTAGGGTTATGGTTAGGGTTAGGGGTTAGGGGTTAGGGGTTAGGCTTAGGGTTAGCGTTACGGTTAGGGGTTAGGGGTTAGGGTTAGGGCTAAGGTTAGGGTTAGGGTTAGGGTTAGGGTTAGGGCTAGGGTTAGGGTTAGGGTTAGGGTTACGGCTAGGGTTAGGGTTAGGGTTAGGTTAGGCTTAGGGTTAGGAGTTAGGGTTAGGGTTTCTATTAGGTTAGTTTTAAGGGCTAAGGTTAGTTTTAGGGTTAAGGTTGGGTTAGGGTTAGGATTAGGGTTAGGGTACGACTTAGGGCTAGGGTTAGGGCTAGGGTTAGGGTTAGGGTTAGGGTTAGGGTTTAGGGTTATGGTTAGGGTTAGGGGTTAGGGGTTAGGGGTTAGGCTTAGGGTTAGCGTTACGGTTAGGGGTTAGGGGTTAGGGTTAGGGCTAAGGTTAGGGTTAGGGTTAGGGTTAGGGTTAGGGCTAGGGTTAGGGTTAGGGTTAGGGTTACGGCTAGGGTTAGGGTTAGGGTTAGGTTAGGCTTAGGGTTAGGAGTTAGGGTTAGGGTTTCTATTAGGTTAGTTTTAAGGGCTAAGGTTAGTTTTAGGGTTAAGGTTGGGTTAGGGTTAGGATTAGGGTTAGGGTACGACTTAGGGCTAGGGTTAGGGCTAGGGTTAGGGTTAGGGTTAGGGTTAGGGTTTAGGGTTATGGTTAGGGTTAGGGGTTAGGGGTTAGGGGTTAGGCTTAGGGTTAGCGTTACGGTTAGGGGTTAGGGGTTAGGGTTAGGGCTAAGGTTAGGGTTAGGGTTAGGGTTAGGGTTAGGGCTAGGGTTAGGGTTAGGGTTAGGGTTACGGCTAGGGTTAGGGTTAGGGTTAGGTTAGGCTTAGGGTTAGGAGTTAGGGTTAGGGTTTCTATTAGGTTAGTTTTAAGGGCTAAGGTTAGTTTTAGGGTTAAGGTTGGGTTAGGGTTAGGATTAGGGTTAGGGTACGACTTAGGGCTAGGGTTAGGGCTAGGGTTAGGGTTAGGGTTAGGGTTAGGGTTTAGGGTTATGGTTAGGGTTAGGGGTTAGGGGTTAGGGGTTAGGCTTAGGGTTAGCGTTACGGTTAGGGGTTAGGGGTTAGGGTTAGGGCTAAGGTTAGGGTTAGGGTTAGGGTTAGGGTTAGGGCTAGGGTTAGGGTTAGGGTTAGGGTTACGGCTAGGGTTAGGGTTAGGGTTAGGTTAGGCTTAGGGTTAGGAGTTAGGGTTAGGGTTTCTATTAGGTTAGTTTTAAGGGCTAAGGTTAGTTTTAGGGTTAAGGTTGGGTTAGGGTTAGGATTAGGGTTAGGGTACGACTTAGGGCTAGGGTTAGGGCTAGGGTTAGGGTTAGGGTTAGGGTTAGGGTTTAGGGTTATGGTTAGGGTTAGGGGTTAGGGGTTAGGGGTTAGGCTTAGGGTTAGCGTTACGGTTAGGGGTTAGGGGTTAGGGTTAGGGCTAAGGTTAGGGTTAGGGTTAGGGTTAGGGTTAGGGCTAGGGTTAGGGTTAGGGTTAGGGTTACGGCTAGGGTTAGGGTTAGGGTTAGGTTAGGCTTAGGGTTAGGAGTTAGGGTTAGGGTTTCTATTAGGTTAGTTTTAAGGGCTAAGGTTAGTTTTAGGGTTAAGGTTGGGTTAGGGTTAGGATTAGGGTTAGGGTACGACTTAGGGCTAGGGTTAGGGCTAGGGTTAGGGTTAGGGTTAGGGTTAGGGTTTAGGGTTATGGTTAGGGTTAGGGGTTAGGGGTTAGGGGTTAGGCTTAGGGTTAGCGTTACGGTTAGGGGTTAGGGGTTAGGGTTAGGGCTAAGGTTAGGGTTAGGGTTAGGGTTAGGGTTAGGGCTAGGGTTAGGGTTAGGGTTAGGGTTACGGCTAGGGTTAGGGTTAGGGTTAGGTTAGGCTTAGGGTTAGGAGTTAGGGTTAGGGTTTCTATTAGGTTAGTTTTAAGGGCTAAGGTTAGTTTTAGGGTTAAGGTTGGGTTAGGGTTAGGATTAGGGTTAGGGTACGACTTAGGGCTAGGGTTAGGGCTAGGGTTAGGGTTAGGGTTAGGGTTAGGGTTTAGGGTTATGGTTAGGGTTAGGGGTTAGGGGTTAGGGGTTAGGCTTAGGGTTAGCGTTACGGTTAGGGGTTAGGGGTTAGGGTTAGGGCTAAGGTTAGGGTTAGGGTTAGGGTTAGGGTTAGGGCTAGGGTTAGGGTTAGGGTTAGGGTTACGGCTAGGGTTAGGGTTAGGGTTAGGTTAGGCTTAGGGTTAGGAGTTAGGGTTAGGGTTTCTATTAGGTTAGTTTTAAGGGCTAAGGTTAGTTTTAGGGTTAAGGTTGGGTTAGGGTTAGGATTAGGGTTAGGGTACGACTTAGGGCTAGGGTTAGGGCTAGGGTTAGGGTTAGGGTTAGGGTTAGGGTTTAGGGTTATGGTTAGGGTTAGGGGTTAGGGGTTAGGGGTTAGGCTTAGGGTTAGCGTTACGGTTAGGGGTTAGGGGTTAGGGTTAGGGCTAAGGTTAGGGTTAGGGTTAGGGTTAGGGTTAGGGCTAGGGTTAGGGTTAGGGTTAGGGTTACGGCTAGGGTTAGGGTTAGGGTTAGGTTAGGCTTAGGGTTAGGAGTTAGGGTTAGGGTTTCTATTAGGTTAGTTTTAAGGGCTAAGGTTAGTTTTAGGGTTAAGGTTGGGTTAGGGTTAGGATTAGGGTTAGGGTACGACTTAGGGCTAGGGTTAGGGCTAGGGTTAGGGTTAGGGTTAGGGTTAGGGTTTAGGGTTATGGTTAGGGTTAGGGGTTAGGGGTTAGGGGTTAGGCTTAGGGTTAGCGTTACGGTTAGGGGTTAGGGGTTAGGGTTAGGGCTAAGGTTAGGGTTAGGGTTAGGGTTAGGGTTAGGGCTAGGGTTAGGGTTAGGGTTAGGGTTACGGCTAGGGTTAGGGTTAGGGTTAGGTTAGGCTTAGGGTTAGGAGTTAGGGTTAGGGTTTCTATTAGGTTAGTTTTAAGGGCTAAGGTTAGTTTTAGGGTTAAGGTTGGGTTAGGGTTAGGATTAGGGTTAGGGTACGACTTAGGGCTAGGGTTAGGGCTAGGGTTAGGGTTAGGGTTAGGGTTAGGGTTTAGGGTTATGGTTAGGGTTAGGGGTTAGGGGTTAGGGGTTAGGCTTAGGGTTAGCGTTACGGTTAGGGGTTAGGGGTTAGGGTTAGGGCTAAGGTTAGGGTTAGGGTTAGGGTTAGGGTTAGGGCTAGGGTTAGGGTTAGGGTTAGGGTTACGGCTAGGGTTAGGGTTAGGGTTAGGTTAGGCTTAGGGTTAGGAGTTAGGGTTAGGGTTTCTATTAGGTTAGTTTTAAGGGCTAAGGTTAGTTTTAGGGTTAAGGTTGGGTTAGGGTTAGGATTAGGGTTAGGGTACGACTTAGGGCTAGGGTTAGGGCTAGGGTTAGGGTTAGGGTTAGGGTTAGGGTTTAGGGTTATGGTTAGGGTTAGGGGTTAGGGGTTAGGGGTTAGGCTTAGGGTTAGCGTTACGGTTAGGGGTTAGGGGTTAGGGTTAGGGCTAAGGTTAGGGTTAGGGTTAGGGTTAGGGTTAGGGCTAGGGTTAGGGTTAGGGTTAGGGTTACGGCTAGGGTTAGGGTTAGGGTTAGGTTAGGCTTAGGGTTAGGAGTTAGGGTTAGGGTTTCTATTAGGTTAGTTTTAAGGGCTAAGGTTAGTTTTAGGGTTAAGGTTGGGTTAGGGTTAGGATTAGGGTTAGGGTACGACTTAGGGCTAGGGTTAGGGCTAGGGTTAGGGTTAGGGTTAGGGTTAGGGTTTAGGGTTATGGTTAGGGTTAGGGGTTAGGGGTTAGGGGTTAGGCTTAGGGTTAGCGTTACGGTTAGGGGTTAGGGGTTAGGGTTAGGGCTAAGGTTAGGGTTAGGGTTAGGGTTAGGGTTAGGGCTAGGGTTAGGGTTAGGGTTAGGGTTACGGCTAGGGTTAGGGTTAGGGTTAGGTTAGGCTTAGGGTTAGGAGTTAGGGTTAGGGTTTCTATTAGGTTAGTTTTAAGGGCTAAGGTTAGTTTTAGGGTTAAGGTTGGGTTAGGGTTAGGATTAGGGTTAGGGTACGACTTAGGGCTAGGGTTAGGGCTAGGGTTAGGGTTAGGGTTAGGGTTAGGGTTTAGGGTTATGGTTAGGGTTAGGGGTTAGGGGTTAGGGGTTAGGCTTAGGGTTAGCGTTACGGTTAGGGGTTAGGGGTTAGGGTTAGGGCTAAGGTTAGGGTTAGGGTTAGGGTTAGGGTTAGGGCTAGGGTTAGGGTTAGGGTTAGGGTTACGGCTAGGGTTAGGGTTAGGGTTAGGTTAGGCTTAGGGTTAGGAGTTAGGGTTAGGGTTTCTATTAGGTTAGTTTTAAGGGCTAAGGTTAGTTTTAGGGTTAAGGTTGGGTTAGGGTTAGGATTAGGGTTAGGGTACGACTTAGGGCTAGGGTTAGGGCTAGGGTTAGGGTTAGGGTTAGGGTTAGGGTTTAGGGTTATGGTTAGGGTTAGGGGTTAGGGGTTAGGGGTTAGGCTTAGGGTTAGCGTTACGGTTAGGGGTTAGGGGTTAGGGTTAGGGCTAAGGTTAGGGTTAGGGTTAGGGTTAGGGTTAGGGCTAGGGTTAGGGTTAGGGTTAGGGTTACGGCTAGGGTTAGGGTTAGGGTTAGGTTAGGCTTAGGGTTAGGAGTTAGGGTTAGGGTTTCTATTAGGTTAGTTTTAAGGGCTAAGGTTAGTTTTAGGGTTAAGGTTGGGTTAGGGTTAGGATTAGGGTTAGGGTACGACTTAGGGCTAGGGTTAGGGCTAGGGTTAGGGTTAGGGTTAGGGTTAGGGTTTAGGGTTATGGTTAGGGTTAGGGGTTAGGGGTTAGGGGTTAGGCTTAGGGTTAGCGTTACGGTTAGGGGTTAGGGGTTAGGGTTAGGGCTAAGGTTAGGGTTAGGGTTAGGGTTAGGGTTAGGGCTAGGGTTAGGGTTAGGGTTAGGGTTACGGCTAGGGTTAGGGTTAGGGTTAGGTTAGGCTTAGGGTTAGGAGTTAGGGTTAGGGTTTCTATTAGGTTAGTTTTAAGGGCTAAGGTTAGTTTTAGGGTTAAGGTTGGGTTAGGGTTAGGATTAGGGTTAGGGTACGACTTAGGGCTAGGGTTAGGGCTAGGGTTAGGGTTAGGGTTAGGGTTAGGGTTTAGGGTTATGGTTAGGGTTAGGGGTTAGGGGTTAGGGGTTAGGCTTAGGGTTAGCGTTACGGTTAGGGGTTAGGGGTTAGGGTTAGGGCTAAGGTTAGGGTTAGGGTTAGGGTTAGGGTTAGGGCTAGGGTTAGGGTTAGGGTTAGGGTTACGGCTAGGGTTAGGGTTAGGGTTAGGTTAGGCTTAGGGTTAGGAGTTAGGGTTAGGGTTTCTATTAGGTTAGTTTTAAGGGCTAAGGTTAGTTTTAGGGTTAAGGTTGGGTTAGGGTTAGGATTAGGGTTAGGGTACGACTTAGGGCTAGGGTTAGGGCTAGGGTTAGGGTTAGGGTTAGGGTTAGGGTTTAGGGTTATGGTTAGGGTTAGGGGTTAGGGGTTAGGGGTTAGGCTTAGGGTTAGCGTTACGGTTAGGGGTTAGGGGTTAGGGTTAGGGCTAAGGTTAGGGTTAGGGTTAGGGTTAGGGTTAGGGCTAGGGTTAGGGTTAGGGTTAGGGTTACGGCTAGGGTTAGGGTTAGGGTTAGGTTAGGCTTAGGGTTAGGAGTTAGGGTTAGGGTTTCTATTAGGTTAGTTTTAAGGGCTAAGGTTAGTTTTAGGGTTAAGGTTGGGTTAGGGTTAGGATTAGGGTTAGGGTACGACTTAGGGCTAGGGTTAGGGCTAGGGTTAGGGTTAGGGTTAGGGTTAGGGTTTAGGGTTATGGTTAGGGTTAGGGGTTAGGGTTAGGGGTTAGGGGTTAGGCTTAGGGTTAGCGTTACGGTTAGGGGTTAGGGGTTAGGGTTAGGGCTAAGGTTAGGGTTAGGGTTAGGGTTAGGGTTAGGGTTACGGCTAGGGTTAGGGTTAGGGTTAGGTTAGGCTTAGGGTTAGGAGTTAGGGTTAGGGTTTCTATTAGGTTAGTTTTAAGGGCTAAGGTTAGTTTTAGGGTTAAGGTTGGGTTAGGGTTAGGATTAGGGTTAGGGTACGACTTAGGGCTAGGGTTAGGGCTAGGGTTAGGGTTAGGGTTAGGGTTAGGGTTTAGGGTTATGGTTAGGGTTAGGGGTTAGGGGTTAGGGGTTAGGCTTAGGGTTAGCGTTACGGTTAGGGGTTAGGGGTTAGGGTTAGGGCTAAGGTTAGGGTTAGGGTTAGGGTTAGGGTTAGGGCTAGGGTTAGGGTTAGGGTTAGGGTTACGGCTAGGGTTAGGGTTAGGGTTAGGTTAGGCTTAGGGTTAGGAGTTAGGGTTAGGGTTTCTATTAGGTTAGTTTTAAGGGCTAAGGTTAGTTTTAGGGTTAAGGTTGGGTTAGGGTTAGGATTAGGGTTAGGGTACGACTTAGGGCTAGGGTTAGGGCTAGGGTTAGGGTTAGGGTTAGGGTTAGGGTTTAGGGTTATGGTTAGGGTTAGGGGTTAGGGGTTAGGGGTTAGGCTTAGGGTTAGCGTTACGGTTAGGGGTTAGGGGTTAGGGTTAGGGCTAAGGTTAGGGTTAGGGTTAGGGTTAGGGTTAGGGCTAGGGTTAGGGTTAGGGTTAGGGTTACGGCTAGGGTTAGGGTTAGGGTTAGGTTAGGCTTAGGGTTAGGAGTTAGGGTTAGGGTTTCTATTAGGTTAGTTTTAAGGGCTAAGGTTAGTTTTAGGGTTAAGGTTGGGTTAGGGTTAGGATTAGGGTTAGGGTACGACTTAGGGCTAGGGTTAGGGCTAGGGTTGGGTTAGGGTTAGGGTTAGGGTTTAGGGTTATGGTTAGGGTTAGGGGTTAGGGGTTAGGGGTTAGGCTTAGGGTTAGCGTTACGGTTAGGGGTTAGGGGTTAGGGTTAGGGCTAAGGTTAGGGTTAGGGTTAGGGTTAGGGTTAGGGCTAGGGTTAGGGTTAGGGTTAGGGTTACGGCTAGGGTTAGGGTTAGGGTTAGGTTAGGCTTAGGGTTAGGAGTTAGGGTTAGGGTTTCTATTAGGTTAGTTTTAAGGGCTAAGGTTAGTTTTAGGGTTAAGGTTGGGTTAGGGTTAGGATTAGGGTTAGGGTACGACTTAGGGCTAGGGTTAGGGCTAGGGTTAGGGTTAGGGTTAGGGTTAGGGTTTAGGGTTATGGTTAGGGTTAGGGGTTAGGGGTTAGGGGTTAGGCTTAGGGTTAGCGTTACGGTTAGGGGTTAGGGGTTAGGGTTAGGGCTAAGGTTAGGGTTAGGGTTAGGGTTAGGGTTAGGGCTAGGGTTAGGGTTAGGGTTAGGGTTACGGCTAGGGTTAGGGTTAGGGTTAGGTTAGGCTTAGGGTTAGGAGTTAGGGTTAGGGTTTCTATTAGGTTAGTTTTAAGGGCTAAGGTTAGTTTTAGGGTTAAGGTTGGGTTAGGGTTAGGATTAGGGTTAGGGTACGACTTAGGGCTAGGGTTAGGGCTAGGGTTAGGGTTAGGGTTAGGGTTAGGGTTTAGGGTTATGGTTAGGGTTAGGGGTTAGGGGTTAGGGGTTAGGCTTAGGGTTAGCGTTACGGTTAGGGGTTAGGGGTTAGGGTTAGGGCTAAGGTTAGGGTTAGGGTTAGGGTTAGGGTTAGGGCTAGGGTTAGGGTTAGGGTTAGGGTTACGGCTAGGGTTAGGGTTAGGGTTAGGTTAGGCTTAGGGTTAGGAGTTAGGGTTAGGGTTTCTATTAGGTTAGTTTTAAGGGCTAAGGTTAGTTTTAGGGTTAAGGTTGGGTTAGGGTTAGGATTAGGGTTAGGGTACGACTTAGGGCTAGGGTTAGGGCTAGGGTTAGGGTTAGGGTTAGGGTTAGGGTTTAGGGTTATGGTTAGGGTTAGGGGTTAGGGGTTAGGGGTTAGGCTTAGGGTTAGCGTTACGGTTAGGGGTTAGGGGTTAGGGTTAGGGCTAAGGTTAGGGTTAGGGTTAGGGTTAGGGTTAGGGCTAGGGTTAGGGTTAGGGTTAGG
Source organism: Buteo buteo (assembly GCF_964188355.1). Classification (NCBI taxonomy): domain Eukaryota; kingdom Metazoa; phylum Chordata; class Aves; order Accipitriformes; family Accipitridae; genus Buteo; species Buteo buteo. The sequence goes on along the minus strand of NW_027439234.1, from coordinate 214,896 downwards.
GTTACGGCTAGGGTTAGGGTTAGGGTTAGGTTAGGCTTAGGGTTAGGAGTTAGGGTTAGGGTTTCTATTAGGTTAGTTTTAAGGGCTAAGGTTAGTTTTAGGGTTAAGGTTGGGTTAGGGTTAGGATTAGGGTTAGGGTACGACTTAGGGCTAGGGTTAGGGCTAGGGTTAGGGTTAGGGTTAGGGTTAGGGTTTAGGGTTATGGTTAGGGTTAGGGGTTAGGGGTTAGGGGTTAGGCTTAGGGTTAGCGTTACGGTTAGGGGTTAGGGGTTAGGGTTAGGGCTAAGGTTAGGGTTAGGGTTAGGGTTAGGGTTAGGGCTAGGGTTAGGGTTAGGGTTAGGGTTACGGCTAGGGTTAGGGTTAGGGTTAGGTTAGGCTTAGGGTTAGGAGTTAGGGTTAGGGTTTCTATTAGGTTAGTTTTAAGGGCTAAGGTTAGTTTTAGGGTTAAGGTTGGGTTAGGGTTAGGATTAGGGTTAGGGTACGACTTAGGGCTAGGGTTAGGGCTAGGGTTAGGGTTAGGGTTAGGGTTAGGGTTTAGGGTTATGGTTAGGGTTAGGGGTTAGGGGTTAGGGGTTAGGCTTAGGGTTAGCGTTACGGTTAGGGGTTAGGGGTTAGGGTTAGGGCTAAGGTTAGGGTTAGGGTTAGGGTTAGGGTTAGGGCTAGGGTTAGGGTTAGGGTTAGGGTTACGGCTAGGGTTAGGGTTAGGGTTAGGTTAGGCTTAGGGTTAGGAGTTAGGGTTAGGGTTTCTATTAGGTTAGTTTTAAGGGCTAAGGTTAGTTTTAGGGTTAAGGTTGGGTTAGGGTTAGGATTAGGGTTAGGGTACGACTTAGGGCTAGGGTTAGGGCTAGGGTTAGGGTTAGGGTTAGGGTTAGGGTTTAGGGTTATGGTTAGGGTTAGGGGTTAGGGGTTAGGGGTTAGGCTTAGGGTTAGCGTTACGGTTAGGGGTTAGGGGTTAGGGTTAGGGCTAAGGTTAGGGTTAGGGTTAGGGTTAGGGTTAGGGCTAGGGTTAGGGTTAGGGTTAGGGTTACGGCTAGGGTTAGGGTTAGGGTTAGGTTAGGCTTAGGGTTAGGAGTTAGGGTTAGGGTTTCTATTAGGTTAGTTTTAAGGGCTAAGGTTAGTTTTAGGGTTAAGGTTGGGTTAGGGTTAGGATTAGGGTTAGGGTACGACTTAGGGCTAGGGTTAGGGCTAGGGTTAGGGTTAGGGTTAGGGTTAGGGTTTAGGGTTATGGTTAGGGTTAGGGGTTAGGGGTTAGGGGTTAGGCTTAGGGTTAGCGTTACGGTTAGGGGTTAGGGGTTAGGGTTAGGGCTAAGGTTAGGGTTAGGGTTAGGGTTAGGGTTAGGGCTAGGGTTAGGGTTAGGGTTAGGGTTACGGCTAGGGTTAGGGTTAGGGTTAGGTTAGGCTTAGGGTTAGGAGTTAGGGTTAGGGTTTCTATTAGGTTAGTTTTAAGGGCTAAGGTTAGTTTTAGGGTTAAGGTTGGGTTAGGGTTAGGATTAGGGTTAGGGTACGACTTAGGGCTAGGGTTAGGGCTAGGGTTAGGGTTAGGGTTAGGGTTAGGGTTTAGGGTTATGGTTAGGGTTAGGGGTTAGGGGTTAGGGGTTAGGCTTAGGGTTAGCGTTACGGTTAGGGGTTAGGGGTTAGGGTTAGGGCTAAGGTTAGGGTTAGGGTTAGGGTTAGGGTTAGGGCTAGGGTTAGGGTTAGGGTTAGGGTTACGGCTAGGGTTAGGGTTAGGGTTAGGTTAGGCTTAGGGTTAGGAGTTAGGGTTAGGGTTTCTATTAGGTTAGTTTTAAGGGCTAAGGTTAGTTTTAGGGTTAAGGTTGGGTTAGGGTTAGGATTAGGGTTAGGGTACGACTTAGGGCTAGGGTTAGGGCTAGGGTTAGGGTTAGGGTTAGGGTTAGGGTTTAGGGTTATGGTTAGGGTTAGGGGTTAGGGGTTAGGGGTTAGGCTTAGGGTTAGCGTTACGGTTAGGGGTTAGGGGTTAGGGTTAGGGCTAAGGTTAGGGTTAGGGTTAGGGTTAGGGTTAGGGCTAGGGTTAGGGTTAGGGTTAGGGTTACGGCTAGGGTTAGGGTTAGGGTTAGGTTAGGCTTAGGGTTAGGAGTTAGGGTTAGGGTTTCTATTAGGTTAGTTTTAAGGGCTAAGGTTAGTTTTAGGGTTAAGGTTGGGTTAGGGTTAGGATTAGGGTTAGGGTACGACTTAGGGCTAGGGTTAGGGCTAGGGTTAGGGTTAGGGTTAGGGTTAGGGTTTAGGGTTATGGTTAGGGTTAGGGGTTAGGGGTTAGGGGTTAGGCTTAGGGTTAGCGTTACGGTTAGGGGTTAGGGGTTAGGGTTAGGGCTAAGGTTAGGGTTAGGGTTAGGGTTAGGGTTAGGGCTAGGGTTAGGGTTAGGGTTAGGGTTACGGCTAGGGTTAGGGTTAGGGTTAGGTTAGGCTTAGGGTTAGGAGTTAGGGTTAGGGTTTCTATTAGGTTAGTTTTAAGGGCTAAGGTTAGTTTTAGGGTTAAGGTTGGGTTAGGGTTAGGATTAGGGTTAGGGTACGACTTAGGGCTAGGGTTAGGGCTAGGGTTAGGGTTAGGGTTAGGGTTAGGGTTTAGGGTTATGGTTAGGGTTAGGGGTTAGGGGTTAGGGGTTAGGCTTAGGGTTAGCGTTACGGTTAGGGGTTAGGGGTTAGGGTTAGGGCTAAGGTTAGGGTTAGGGTTAGGGTTAGGGTTAGGGCTAGGGTTAGGGTTAGGGTTAGGGTTACGGCTAGGGTTAGGGTTAGGGTTAGGTTAGGCTTAGGGTTAGGAGTTAGGGTTAGGGTTTCTATTAGGTTAGTTTTAAGGGCTAAGGTTAGTTTTAGGGTTAAGGTTGGGTTAGGGTTAGGATTAGGGTTAGGGTACGACTTAGGGCTAGGGTTAGGGCTAGGGTTAGGGTTAGGGTTAGGGTTAGGGTTTAGGGTTATGGTTAGGGTTAGGGGTTAGGGGTTAGGGGTTAGGCTTAGGGTTAGCGTTACGGTTAGGGGTTAGGGGTTAGGGTTAGGGCTAAGGTTAGGGTTAGGGTTAGGGTTAGGGTTAGGGCTAGGGTTAGGGTTAGGGTTAGGGTTACGGCTAGGGTTAGGGTTAGGGTTAGGTTAGGCTTAGGGTTAGGAGTTAGGGTTAGGGTTTCTATTAGGTTAGTTTTAAGGGCTAAGGTTAGTTTTAGGGTTAAGGTTGGGTTAGGGTTAGGATTAGGGTTAGGGTACGACTTAGGGCTAGGGTTAGGGCTAGGGTTAGGGTTAGGGTTAGGGTTAGGGTTTAGGGTTATGGTTAGGGTTAGGGGTTAGGGGTTAGGGGTTAGGCTTAGGGTTAGCGTTACGGTTAGGGGTTAGGGGTTAGGGTTAGGGCTAAGGTTAGGGTTAGGGTTAGGGTTAGGGTTAGGGCTAGGGTTAGGGTTAGGGTTAGGGTTACGGCTAGGGTTAGGGTTAGGGTTAGGTTAGGCTTAGGGTTAGGAGTTAGGGTTAGGGTTTCTATTAGGTTAGTTTTAAGGGCTAAGGTTAGTTTTAGGGTTAAGGTTGGGTTAGGGTTAGGATTAGGGTTAGGGTACGACTTAGGGCTAGGGTTAGGGCTAGGGTTAGGGTTAGGGTTAGGGTTAGGGTTTAGGGTTATGGTTAGGGTTAGGGGTTAGGGGTTAGGGGTTAGGCTTAGGGTTAGCGTTACGGTTAGGGGTTAGGGGTTAGGGTTAGGGCTAAGGTTAGGGTTAGGGTTAGGGTTAGGGTTAGGGCTAGGGTTAGGGTTAGGGTTAGGGTTACGGCTAGGGTTAGGGTTAGGGTTAGGTTAGGCTTAGGGTTAGGAGTTAGGGTTAGGGTTTCTATTAGGTTAGTTTTAAGGGCTAAGGTTAGTTTTAGGGTTAAGGTTGGGTTAGGGTTAGGATTAGGGTTAGGGTACGACTTAGGGCTAGGGTTAGGGCTAGGGTTAGGGTTAGGGTTAGGGTTAGGGTTTAGGGTTATGGTTAGGGTTAGGGGTTAGGGGTTAGGGGTTAGGCTTAGGGTTAGCGTTACGGTTAGGGGTTAGGGGTTAGGGTTAGGGCTAAGGTTAGGGTTAGGGTTAGGGTTAGGGTTAGGGCTAGGGTTAGGGTTAGGGTTAGGGTTACGGCTAGGGTTAGGGTTAGGGTTAGGTTAGGCTTAGGGTTAGGAGTTAGGGTTAGGGTTTCTATTAGGTTAGTTTTAAGGGCTAAGGTTAGTTTTAGGGTTAAGGTTGGGTTAGGGTTAGGATTAGGGTTAGGGTACGACTTAGGGCTAGGGTTAGGGCTAGGGTTAGGGTTAGGGTTAGGGTTAGGGTTTAGGGTTATGGTTAGGGTTAGGGGTTAGGGGTTAGGGGTTAGGCTTAGGGTTAGCGTTACGTTACGGTTAGGGGTTAGGGGTTAGGGTTAGGGCTAAGGTTAGGGTTAGGGTTAGGGTTAGGGTTAGGGCTAGGGTTAGGGTTAGGGTTAGGGTTACGGCTAGGGTTAGGGTTAGGGTTAGGTTAGGCTTAGGGTTAGGAGTTAGGGTTAGGGTTTCTATTAGGTTAGTTTTAAGGGCTAAGGTTAGTTTTAGGGTTAAGGTTGGGTTAGGGTTAGGATTAGGGTTAGGGTACGACTTAGGGCTAGGGTTAGGGCTAGGGTTAGGGTTAGGGTTAGGGTTAGGGTTTAGGGTTATGGTTAGGGTTAGGGGTTAGGGTTAGGGGTTAGGCTTAGGGTTAGCGTTACGGTTAGGGGTTAGGGGTTAGGGTTAGGGCTAAGGTTAGGGTTAGGGTTAGGGTTAGGGTTAGGGCTAGGGTTAGGGTTAGGGTTAGGTTAGGCTTAGGGTTAGGAGTTAGGGTTAGGGTTTCTATTAGGTTAGTTTTAAGGGCTAAGGTTAGTTTTAGGGTTAAGGTTGGGTTAGGGTTAGGATTAGGGTTAGGGTACGACTTAGGGCTAGGGTTAGGGCTAGGGTTAGGGTTAGGGTTAGGGTTAGGGTTTAGGGTTATGGGTTAGGGGTTAGGGGTTAGGGGTTAGGAAGGGCTAAGGTTAGTTTTAGGGTTAAGGTTGGGTTAGGGTTAGGATTAGGGTTAGGGTACGACTTAGGGCTAGGGTTAGGGCTAGGGTTAGGGTTAGGGTTAGGGTTAGGGTTTAGGGTTATGGTTAGGGTTAGGGGTTAGGGGTTAGGGGTTAGGCTTAGGGTTAGCGTTACGGTTAGGGGTTAGGGGTTAGGGTTAGGGCTAAGGTTAGGGTTAGGGTTAGGGTTAGGGTTAGGGCTAGGGTTAGGGTTAGGGTTAGGGTTACGGCTAGGGTTAGGGTTAGGGTTAGGTTAGGCTTAGGGTTAGGAGTTAGGGTTAGGGTTTCTATTAGGTTAGTTTTAAGGGCTAAGGTTAGTTTTAGGGTTAAGGTTGGGTTAGGGTTAGGATTAGGGTTAGGGTACGACTTAGGGCTAGGGTTAGGGCTAGGGTTAGGGTTAGGGTTAGGGTTAGGGTTTAGGGTTATGGTTAGGGTTAGGGGTTAGGGGTTAGGGGTTAGGCTTAGGGTTAGCGTTACGGTTAGGGGTTAGGGGTTAGGGTTAGGGCTAAGGTTAGGGTTAGGGTTAGGGTTAGGGTTAGGGCTAGGGTTAGGGTTAGGGTTAGGGTTACGGCTAGGGTTAGGGTTAGGGTTAGGTTAGGCTTAGGGTTAGGAGTTAGGGTTAGGGTTTCTATTAGGTTAGTTTTAAGGGCTAAGGTTAGTTTTAGGGTTAAGGTTGGGTTAGGGTTAGGATTAGGGTTAGGGTACGACTTAGGGCTAGGGTTAGGGCTAGGGTTAGGGTTAGGGTTAGGGTTAGGGTTTAGGGTTATGGTTAGGGTTAGGGGTTAGGGGTTAGGGGTTAGGCTTAGGGTTAGCGTTACGGTTAGGGGTTAGGGGTTAGGGTTAGGGCTAAGGTTAGGGTTAGGGTTAGGGTTAGGGTTAGGGCTAGGGTTAGGGTTAGGGTTAGGGTTACGGCTAGGGTTAGGGTTAGGGTTAGGTTAGGCTTAGGGTTAGGAGTTAGGGTTAGGGTTTCTATTAGGTTAGTTTTAAGGGCTAAGGTTAGTTTTAGGGTTAAGGTTGGGTTAGGGTTAGGATTAGGGTTAGGGTACGACTTAGGGCTAGGGTTAGGGCTAGGGTTAGGGTTAGGGTTAGGGTTAGGGTTTAGGGTTATGGTTAGGGTTAGGGGTTAGGGGTTAGGGGTTAGGCTTAGGGTTAGCGTTACGGTTAGGGGTTAGGGGTTAGGGTTAGGGCTAAGGTTAGGGTTAGGGTTAGGGTTAGGGTTAGGGCTAGGGTTAGGGTTAGGGTTAGGGTTACGGCTAGGGTTAGGGTTAGGGTTAGGTTAGGCTTAGGGTTAGGAGTTAGGGTTAGGGTTTCTATTAGGTTAGTTTTAAGGGCTAAGGTTAGTTTTAGGGTTAAGGTTGGGTTAGGGTTAGGATTAGGGTTAGGGTACGACTTAGGGCTAGGGTTAGGGCTAGGGTTAGGGTTAGGGTTAGGGTTAGGGTTTAGGGTTATGGTTAGGGTTAGGGGTTAGGGGTTAGGGGTTAGGCTTAGGGTTAGCGTTACGGTTAGGGGTTAGGGGTTAGGGTTAGGGCTAAGGTTAGGGTTAGGGTTAGGGTTAGGGTTAGGGCTAGGGTTAGGGTTAGGGTTAGGGTTACGGCTAGGGTTAGGGTTAGGGTTAGGTTAGGCTTAGGGTTAGGAGTTAGGGTTAGGGTTTCTATTAGGTTAGTTTTAAGGGCTAAGGTTAGTTTTAGGGTTAAGGTTGGGTTAGGGTTAGGATTAGGGTTAGGGTACGACTTAGGGCTAGGGTTAGGGCTAGGGTTAGGGTTAGGGTTAGGGTTAGGGTTTAGGGTTATGGTTAGGGTTAGGGGTTAGGGGTTAGGGGTTAGGCTTAGGGTTAGCGTTACGGTTAGGGGTTAGGGGTTAGGGTTAGGGCTAAGGTTAGGGTTAGGGTTAGGGTTAGGGTTAGGGCTAGGGTTAGGGTTAGGGTTAGGGTTACGGCTAGGGTTAGGGTTAGGGTTAGGTTAGGCTTAGGGTTAGGAGTTAGGGTTAGGGTTTCTATTAGGTTAGTTTTAAGGGCTAAGGTTAGTTTTAGGGTTAAGGTTGGGTTAGGGTTAGGATTAGGGTTAGGGTACGACTTAGGGCTAGGGTTAGGGCTAGGGTTAGGGTTAGGGTTAGGGTTAGGGTTTAGGGTTATGGTTAGGGTTAGGGGTTAGGGGTTAGGGGTTAGGCTTAGGGTTAGCGTTACGGTTAGGGGTTAGGGGTTAGGGTTAGGGCTAAGGTTAGGGTTAGGGTTAGGGTTAGGGTTAGGGCTAGGGTTAGGGTTAGGGTTAGGGTTACGGCTAGGGTTAGGGTTAGGGTTAGGTTAGGCTTAGGGTTAGGAGTTAGGGTTAGGGTTTCTATTAGGTTAGTTTTAAGGGCTAAGGTTAGTTTTAGGGTTAAGGTTGGGTTAGGGTTAGGATTAGGGTTAGGGTACGACTTAGGGCTAGGGTTAGGGCTAGGGTTAGGGTTAGGGTTAGGGTTAGGGTTTAGGGTTATGGTTAGGGTTAGGGGTTAGGGGTTAGGGGTTAGGCTTAGGGTTAGCGTTACGGTTAGGGGTTAGGGGTTAGGGTTAGGGCTAAGGTTAGGGTTAGGGTTAGGGTTAGGGTTAGGGCTAGGGTTAGGGTTAGGGTTAGGGTTACGGCTAGGGTTAGGGTTAGGGTTAGGTTAGGCTTAGGGTTAGGAGTTAGGGTTAGGGTTTCTATTAGGTTAGTTTTAAGGGCTAAGGTTAGTTTTAGGGTTAAGGTTGGGTTAGGGTTAGGATTAGGGTTAGGGTACGACTTAGGGCTAGGGTTAGGGCTAGGGTTAGGGTTAGGGTTAGGGTTAGGGTTTAGGGTTATGGTTAGGGTTAGGGGTTAGGGGTTAGGGGTTAGGCTTAGGGTTAGCGTTACGGTTAGGGGTTAGGGGTTAGGGTTAGGGCTAAGGTTAGGGTTAGGGTTAGGGTTAGGGTTAGGGCTAGGGTTAGGGTTAGGGTTAGGGTTACGGCTAGGGTTAGGGTTAGGGTTAGGTTAGGCTTAGGGTTAGGAGTTAGGGTTAGGGTTTCTATTAGGTTAGTTTTAAGGGCTAAGGTTAGTTTTAGGGTTAAGGTTGGGTTAGGGTTAGGATTAGGGTTAGGGTACGACTTAGGGCTAGGGTTAGGGCTAGGGTTAGGGTTAGGGTTAGGGTTAGGGTTTAGGGTTATGGTTAGGGTTAGGGGTTAGGGGTTAGGGGTTAGGCTTAGGGTTAGCGTTACGGTTAGGGGTTAGGGGTTAGGGTTAGGGCTAAGGTTAGGGTTAGGGTTAGGGTTAGGGTTAGGGCTAGGGTTAGGGTTAGGGTTAGGGTTACGGCTAGGGTTAGGGTTAGGGTTAGGTTAGGCTTAGGGTTAGGAGTTAGGGTTAGGGTTTCTATTAGGTTAGTTTTAAGGGCTAAGGTTAGTTTTAGGGTTAAGGTTGGGTTAGGGTTAGGATTAGGGTTAGGGTACGACTTAGGGCTAGGGTTAGGGCTAGGGTTAGGGTTAGGGTTAGGGTTAGGGTTTAGGGTTATGGTTAGGGTTAGGGGTTAGGGGTTAGGGGTTAGGCTTAGGGTTAGCGTTACGGTTAGGGGTTAGGGGTTAGGGTTAGGGCTAAGGTTAGGGTTAGGGTTAGGGTTAGGGTTAGGGCTAGGGTTAGGGTTAGGGTTAGGGTTACGGCTAGGGTTAGGGTTAGGGTTAGGTTAGGCTTAGGGTTAGGAGTTAGGGTTAGGGTTTCTATTAGGTTAGTTTTAAGGGCTAAGGTTAGTTTTAGGGTTAAGGTTGGGTTAGGGTTAGGATTAGGGTTAGGGTACGACTTAGGGCTAGGGTTAGGGCTAGGGTTAGGGTTAGGGTTAGGGTTAGGGTTTAGGGTTATGGTTAGGGTTAGGGGTTAGGGGTTAGGGGTTAGGCTTAGGGTTAGCGTTACGGTTAGGGGTTAGGGGTTAGGGTTAGGGCTAAGGTTAGGGTTAGGGTTAGGGTTAGGGTTAGGGCTAGGGTTAGGGTTAGGGTTAGGGTTACGGCTAGGGTTAGGGTTAGGGTTAGGTTAGGCTTAGGGTTAGGAGTTAGGGTTAGGGTTTCTATTAGGTTAGTTTTAAGGGCTAAGGTTAGTTTTAGGGTTAAGGTTGGGTTAGGGTTAGGATTAGGGTTAGGGTACGACTTAGGGCTAGGGTTAGGGCTAGGGTTAGGGTTAGGGTTAGGGTTAGGGTTTAGGGTTATGGTTAGGGTTAGGGGTTAGGGGTTAGGGGTTAGGCTTAGGGTTAGCGTTACGGTTAGGGGTTAGGGGTTAGGGTTAGGGCTAAGGTTAGGGTTAGGGTTAGGGTTAGGGTTAGGGCTAGGGTTAGGGTTAGGGTTAGGGTTACGGCTAGGGTTAGGGTTAGGGTTAGGTTAGGCTTAGGGTTAGGAGTTAGGGTTAGGGTTTCTATTAGGTTAGTTTTAAGGGCTAAGGTTAGTTTTAGGGTTAAGGTTGGGTTAGGGTTAGGATTAGGGTTAGGGTACGACTTAGGGCTAGGGTTAGGGCTAGGGTTAGGGTTAGGGTTAGGGTTAGGGTTTAGGGTTATGGTTAGGGTTAGGGGTTAGGGGTTAGGGGTTAGGCTTAGGGTTAGCGTTACGGTTAGGGGTTAGGGGTTAGGGTTAGGGCTAAGGTTAGGGTTAGGGTTAGGGTTAGGGTTAGGGCTAGGGTTAGGGTTAGGGTTAGGGTTACGGCTAGGGTTAGGGTTAGGGTTAGGTTAGGCTTAGGGTTAGGAGTTAGGGTTAGGGTTTCTATTAGGTTAGTTTTAAGGGCTAAGGTTAGTTTTAGGGTTAAGGTTGGGTTAGGGTTAGGATTAGGGTTAGGGTACGACTTAGGGCTAGGGTTAGGGCTAGGGTTAGGGTTAGGGTTAGGGTTAGGGTTTAGGGTTATGGTTAGGGTTAGGGGTTAGGGGTTAGGGGTTAGGCTTAGGGTTAGCGTTACGGTTAGGGGTTAGGGGTTAGGGTTAGGGCTAAGGTTAGGGTTAGGGTTAGGGTTAGGGTTAGGGCTAGGGTTAGGGTTAGGGTTAGGGTTACGGCTAGGGTTAGGGTTAGGGTTAGGTTAGGCTTAGGGTTAGGAGTTAGGGTTAGGGTTTCTATTAGGTTAGTTTTAAGGGCTAAGGTTAGTTTTAGGGTTAAGGTTGGGTTAGGGTTAGGATTAGGGTTAGGGTACGACTTAGGGCTAGGGTTAGGGCTAGGGTTAGGGTTAGGGTTAGGGTTAGGGTTTAGGGTTATGGTTAGGGTTAGGGGTTAGGGGTTAGGGGTTAGGCTTAGGGTTAGCGTTACGGTTAGGGGTTAGGGGTTAGGGTTAGGGCTAAGGTTAGGGTTAGGGTTAGGGTTAGGGTTAGGGCTAGGGTTAGGGTTAGGGTTAGGGTTACGGCTAGGGTTAGGGTTAGGGTTAGGTTAGGCTTAGGGTTAGGAGTTAGGGTTAGGGTTTCTATTAGGTTAGTTTTAAGGGCTAAGGTTAGTTTTAGGGTTAAGGTTGGGTTAGGGTTAGGATTAGGGTTAGGGTACGACTTAGGGCTAGGGTTAGGGCTAGGGTTAGGGTTAGGGTTAGGGTTAGGGTTTAGGGTTATGGTTAGGGTTAGGGGTTAGGGGTTAGGGGTTAGGCTTAGGGTTAGCGTTACGGTTAGGGGTTAGGGGTTAGGGTTAGGGCTAAGGTTAGGGTTAGGGTTAGGGTTAGGGTTAGGGCTAGGGTTAGGGTTAGGGTTAGGGTTACGGCTAGGGTTAGGGTTAGGGTTAGGTTAGGCTTAGGGTTAGGAGTTAGGGTTAGGGTTTCTATTAGGTTAGTTTTAAGGGCTAAGGTTAGTTTTAGGGTTAAGGTTGGGTTAGGGTTAGGATTAGGGTTAGGGTACGACTTAGGGCTAGGGTTAGGGCTAGGGTTAGGGTTAGGGTTAGGGTTAGGGTTTAGGGTTATGGTTAGGGTTAGGGGTTAGGGGTTAGGGGTTAGGCTTAGGGTTAGCGTTACGGTTAGGGGTTAGGGGTTAGGGTTAGGGCTAAGGTTAGGGTTAGGGTTAGGGTTAGGGTTAGGGCTAGGGTTAGGGTTAGGGTTAGGGTTACGGCTAGGGTTAGGGTTAGGGTTAGGTTAGGCTTAGGGTTAGGAGTTAGGGTTAGGGTTTCTATTAGGTTAGTTTTAAGGGCTAAGGTTAGTTTTAGGGTTAAGGTTGGGTTAGGGTTAGGATTAGGGTTAGGGTACGACTTAGGGCTAGGGTTAGGGCTAGGGTTAGGGTTAGGGTTAGGGTTAGGGTTTAGGGTTATGGTTAGGGTTAGGGGTTAGGGGTTAGGGGTTAGGCTTAGGGTTAGCGTTACGGTTAGGGGTTAGGGGTTAGGGTTAGGGCTAAGGTTAGGGTTAGGGTTAGGGTTAGGGTTAGGGCTAGGGTTAGGGTTAGGGTTAGGGTTACGGCTAGGGTTAGGGTTAGGGTTAGGTTAGGCTTAGGGTTAGGAGTTAGGGTTAGGGTTTCTATTAGGTTAGTTTTAAGGGCTAAGGTTAGTTTTAGGGTTAAGGTTGGGTTAGGGTTAGGATTAGGGTTAGGGTACGACTTAGGGCTAGGGTTAGGGCTAGGGTTAGGGTTAGGGTTAGGGTTAGGGTTTAGGGTTATGGTTAGGGTTAGGGGTTAGGGGTTAGGGGTTAGGCTTAGGGTTAGCGTTACGGTTAGGGGTTAGGGGTTAGGGTTAGGGCTAAGGTTAGGGTTAGGGTTAGGGTTAGGGTTAGGGCTAGGGTTAGGGTTAGGGTTAGGGTTACGGCTAGGGTTAGGGTTAGGGTTAGGTTAGGCTTAGGGTTAGGAGTTAGGGTTAGGGTTTCTATTAGGTTAGTTTTAAGGGCTAAGGTTAGTTTTAGGGTTAAGGTTGGGTTAGGGTTAGGATTAGGGTTAGGGTACGACTTAGGGCTAGGGTTAGGGCTAGGGTTAGGGTTAGGGTTAGGGTTAGGGTTTAGGGTTATGGTTAGGGTTAGGGGTTAGGGGTTAGGGGTTAGGCTTAGGGTTAGCGTTACGGTTAGGGGTTAGGGGTTAGGGTTAGGGCTAAGGTTAGGGTTAGGGTTAGGGTTAGGGTTAGGGCTAGGGTTAGGGTTAGGGTTAGGGTTACGGCTAGGGTTAGGGTTAGGGTTAGGTTAGGCTTAGGGTTAGGAGTTAGGGTTAGGGTTTCTATTAGGTTAGTTTTAAGGGCTAAGGTTAGTTTTAGGGTTAAGGTTGGGTTAGGGTTAGGATTAGGGTTAGGGTACGACTTAGGGCTAGGGTTAGGGCTAGGGTTAGGGTTAGGGTTAGGGTTAGGGTTTAGGGTTATGGTTAGGGTTAGGGGTTAGGGGTTAGGGGTTAGGCTTAGGGTTAGCGTTACGGTTAGGGGTTAGGGGTTAGGGTTAGGGCTAAGGTTAGGGTTAGGGTTAGGGTTAGGGTTAGGGCTAGGGTTAGGGTTAGGGTTAGGGTTACGGCTAGGGTTAGGGTTAGGGTTAGGTTAGGCTTAGGGTTAGGAGTTAGGGTTAGGGTTTCTATTAGGTTAGTTTTAAGGGCTAAGGTTAGTTTTAGGGTTAAGGTTGGGTTAGGGTACGACTTAGGGCTAGGGTTAGGGCTAGGGTTAGGGTTAGGGTTAGGGTTAGGGTTTAGGGTTATGGTTAGGGTTAGGGGTTAGGGGTTAGGGGTTAGGCTTAGGGTTAGCGTTACGGTTAGGGGTTAGGGGTTAGGGTTAGGGCTAAGGTTAGGGTTAGGGTTAGGGTTAGGGTTAGGGCTAGGGTTAGGGTTAGGGTTAGGGTTACGGCTAGGGTTAGGGTTAGGGTTAGGTTAGGCTTAGGGTTAGGAGTTAGGGTTAGGGTTTCTATTAGGTTAGTTTTAAGGGCTAAGGTTAGTTTTAGGGTTAAGGTTGGGTTAGGGTTAGGATTAGGGTTAGGGTACGACTTAGGGCTAGGGTTAGGGCTAGGGTTAGGGTTAGGGTTAGGGTTAGGGTTTAGGGTTATGGTTAGGGTTAGGGGTTAGGGGTTAGGGGTTAGGCTTAGGGTTAGCGTTACGGTTAGGGGTTAGGGGTTAGGGTTAGGGCTAAGGTTAGGGTTAGGGTTAGGGTTAGGGTTAGGGCTAGGGTTAGGGTTAGGGTTAGGGTTACGGCTAGGGTTAGGGTTAGGGTTAGGTTAGGCTTAGGGTTAGGAGTTAGGGTTAGGGTTAGGGTTAGGGTTAGGGTTAGGGTTAGGGTTAGGGTTAGGGTTAGGGTTAGGGTTAGGGTTAGTGTTAGGGTTAGGGGTTAGGGTTAGGGTTAGGGAACAGTCTGTGGCTGTGACTATGTGAGTACCCATCTCAGATATAATAGGCTTCTTATCTCAGAAAAGTAGCATATATATACATATTTATTCACTGGGGAATATAGTCACCTGTACCAAACTGTTTTGCAAAACTAGATTTTATCCTACTTACTCAGCACACACATTTCTTGCTTGAACAAGTGCTTTTTCAGACACACAAAGAAGTTCCAGGGTTAGGGTTAGGGTTACGGCTAGGGTTAGGGTTAGGGTTAGGTTAGGCTTAGGGTTAGGAGTTAGGGTTAGGGTTTCTATTAGGTTAGTTTTAAGGGCTAAGGTTAGTTTTAGGGTTAAGGTTGGGTTAGGGTTAGGATTAGGGTTAGGGTACGACTTAGGGCTAGGGTTAGGGCTAGGGTTAGGGTTAGGGTTAGGGTTAGGGTTTAGGGTTATGGTTAGGGTTAGGGGTTAGGGGTTAGGGGTTAGGCTTAGGGTTAGCGTTACGGTTAGGGGTTAGGGGTTAGGGTTAGGGCTAAGGTTAGGGTTAGGGTTAGGGTTAGGGTTAGGGCTAGGGTTAGGGTTAGGGTTAGGGTTACGGCTAGGGTTAGGGTTAGGGTTAGGTTAGGCTTAGGGTTAGGAGTTAGGGTTAGGGTTTCTATTAGGTTAGTTTTAAGGGCTAAGGTTAGTTTTAGGGTTAAGGTTGGGTTAGGGTTAGGATTAGGGTTAGGGTACGACTTAGGGCTAGGGTTAGGGCTAGGGTTAGGGTTAGGGTTAGGGTTAGGGTTTAGGGTTATGGTTAGGGTTAGGGGTTAGGGGTTAGGGGTTAGGCTTAGGGTTAGCGTTACGGTTAGGGGTTAGGGGTTAGGGTTAGGGCTAAGGTTAGGGTTAGGGTTAGGGTTAGGGTTAGGGCTAGGGTTAGGGTTAGGGTTAGGGTTACGGCTAGGGTTAGGGTTAGGGTTAGGTTAGGCTTAGGGTTAGGAGTTAGGGTTAGGGTTTCTATTAGGTTAGTTTTAAGGGCTAAGGTTAGTTTTAGGGTTAAGGTTGGGTTAGGGTTAGGATTAGGGTTAGGGTACGACTTAGGGCTAGGGTTAGGGCTAGGGTTAGGGTTAGGGTTAGGGTTAGGGTTTAGGGTTATGGTTAGGGTTAGGGGTTAGGGTTAGGGGTTATTATAGGGTTAGGGTTAGGGTTAGGTTAGGGTTAGGGTTAGGGTTAGGGCTAGGGTTAGGGTTAGTTATTAGGCTCGAGGTTAGGGCTAGGGTTGGTTATGGTTAGGGTTAGGGTTAGGGTTAGATAGAGTTAGGGTTAGGGTTTTAAGGGCTAAGGTTAGTTTTAGGGTTAGGGTTGGGTTAGGGTTAGGATTAGGGTTAGGGTACGACTTAGGGCTAGGGTTAGGGCTAGGGTTAGGGTTAGGGTTAGGGTTAGGGTTTAGGGTTATGGTTAGGGTTAGGGGTTAGGGGTTAGGGGTTAGGCTTAGGGTTAGCGTTACGGTTAGGGGTTAGGGGTTAGGGTTAGGGCTAAGGTTAGGGTTAGGGTTAGGGTTAGGGTTAGGGCTAGGGTTAGGGTTAGGGTTAGGGTTACGGCTAGGGTTAGGGTTAGGGTTAGGTTAGGCTTAGGGTTAGGAGTTAGGGTTAGGGTTTCTATTAGGTTAGTTTTAAGGGCTAAGGTTAGTTTTAGGGTTAAGGTTGGGTTAGGGTTAGGATTAGGGTTAGGGTACGACTTAGGGCTAGGGTTAGGGCTAGGGTTAGGGTTAGGGTTAGGGTTAGGGTTTAGGGTTATGGTTAGGGTTAGGGGTTAGGGGTTAGGGGTTAGGCTTAGGGTTAGCGTTACGGTTAGGGGTTAGGGGTTAGGGTTAGGGCTAAGGTTAGGGTTAGGGTTAGGGTTAGGGTTAGGGCTAGGGTTAGGGTTAGGGTTAGGGTTACGGCTAGGGTTAGGGTTAGGGTTAGGTTAGGCTTAGGGTTAGGAGTTAGGGTTAGGGTTTCTATTAGGTTAGTTTTAAGGGCTAAGGTTAGTTTTAGGGTTAAGGTTGGGTTAGGGTTAGGATTAGGGTTAGGGTACGACTTAGGGCTAGGGTTTAGGGCTAGGGTTAGGGTTAGGGTTAGGGTTAGGGTTTAGGGTTATGGGTTAGGGGTTAGGGGTTAGGCTTAGGGTTAGCGTTACGGTTAGGGGTTAGGGGTTAGGGTTAGGGCTAAGGTTAGGGTTAGGGTTAGGGTTAGGGTTAGGGCTAGGGTTAGGGTTAGGGTTAGGGTTACGGCTAGGGTTAGGGTTAGGGTTAGGTTAGGCTTAGGGTTAGGAGTTAGGGTTAGGGTTTCTATTAGGTTAGTTTTAAGGGCTAAGGTTAGTTTTAGGGTTAAGGTTGGGTTAGGGTTAGGATTAGGGTTAGGGTACGACTTAGGGCTAGGGTTAGGGCTAGGGTTAGGGTTAGGGTTAGGGTTAGGGTTTAGGGTTATGGTTAGGGTTAGGGGTTAGGGGTTAGGGGTTAGGCTTAGGGTTAGCGTTACGGTTAGGGGTTAGGGGTTAGGGTTAGGGCTAAGGTTAGGGTTAGGGTTAGGGTTAGGGTTAGGGCTAGGGTTAGGGTTAGGGTTAGGGTTACGGCTAGGGTTAGGGTTAGGGTTAGGTTAGGCTTAGGGTTAGGAGTTAGGGTTAGGGTTTCTATTAGGTTAGTTTTAAGGGCTAAGGTTAGTTTTAGGGTTAAGGTTGGGTTAGGGTTAGGATTAGGGTTAGGGTACGACTTAGGGCTAGGGTTAGGGCTAGGGTTAGGGTTAGGGTTAGGGTTAGGGTTTAGGGTTATGGTTAGGGTTAGGGGTTAGGGGTTAGGGGTTAGGCTTAGGGTTAGCGTTACGGTTAGGGGTTAGGGGTTAGGGTTAGGGCTAAGGTTAGGGTTAGGGTTAGGGTTAGGGTTAGGGCTAGGGTTAGGGTTAGGGTTAGGGTTACGGCTAGGGTTAGGGTTAGGGTTAGGTTAGGCTTAGGGTTAGGAGTTAGGGTTAGGGTTTCTATTAGGTTAGTTTTAAGGGCTAAGGTTAGTTTTAGGGTTAAGGTTGGGTTAGGGTTAGGATTAGGGTTAGGGTACGACTTAGGGCTAGGGTTAGGGCTAGGGTTAGGGTTAGGGTTAGGGTTAGGGTTTAGGGTTATGGTTAGGGTTAGGGGTTAGGGGTTAGGGGTTAGGCTTAGGGTTAGCGTTACGGTTAGGGGTTAGGGGTTAGGGTTAGGGCTAAGGTTAGGGTTAGGGTTAGGGTTAGGGTTAGGGCTAGGGTTAGGGTTAGGGTTAGGGTTACGGCTAGGGTTAGGGTTAGGGTTAGGTTAGGCTTAGGGTTAGGAGTTAGGGTTAGGGTTTCTATTAGGTTAGTTTTAAGGGCTAAGGTTAGTTTTAGGGTTAAGGTTGGGTTAGGGTTAGGATTAGGGTTAGGGTACGACTTAGGGCTAGGGTTAGGGCTAGGGTTAGGGTTAGGGTTAGGGTTAGGGTTTAGGGTTATGGTTAGGGTTAGGGGTTAGGTGGCTTAGGTTGGGTTAGCGTTACGGTTAGGGGTTAGGGGTTAGGGTTAGGGCTAAGGTTAGGGTTAGGGTTAGGGTTAGGGTTAGGGCTAGGGTTAGGGTTAGGGTTAGGGTTACGGCTAGGGTTAGGGTTAGGGTTAGGTTAGGCTTAGGGTTAGGAGTTAGGGTTAGGGTTTCTATTAGGTTAGTTTTAAGGGCTAAGGTTAGTTTTAGGGTTAAGGTTGGGTTAGGGTTAGGATTAGGGTTAGGGTACGACTTAGGGCTAGGGTTAGGGCTAGGGTTAGGGTTAGGGTTAGGGTTAGGGTTTAGGGTTATGGTTAGGGTTAGGGGTTAGGGGTTAGGGGTTAGGCTTAGGGTTAGCGTTACGGTTAGGGGTTAGGGGTTAGGGTTAGGGCTAAGGTTAGGGTTAGGGTTAGGGTTAGGGTTAGGGCTAGGGTTAGGGTTAGGGTTAGGGTTACGGCTAGGGTTAGGGTTAGGGTTAGGTTAGGCTTAGGGTTAGGAGTTAGGGTTAGGGTTTCTATTAGGTTAGTTTTAAGGGCTAAGGTTAGTTTTAGGGTTAAGGTTGGGTTAGGGTTAGGATTAGGGTTAGGGTACGACTTAGGGCTAGGGTTAGGGCTAGGGTTAGGGTTAGGGTTAGGGTTAGGGTTTAGGGTTATGGTTAGGGTTAGGGGTTAGGGGTTAGGGGTTAGGCTTAGGGTTAGCGTTACGG
>NW_027439234.1:175000-192500 GCF_964188355.1 Buteo buteo | reverse complement strand
AGGGTTAGGGTTAGGGTTAGGGTTATGGTTAGGGTTAGGGGTTAGGGGTTAGGGGTTAGGCTTAGGGTTAGCGTTACGGTTAGGGGTTAGGGGTTAGGGTTAGGGCTAAGGTTAGGGTTAGGGTTAGGGTTAGGGTTAGGGCTAGGGTTAGGGTTAGGGTTAGGGTTACGGCTAGGGTTAGGGTTAGGGTTAGGTTAGGCTTAGGGTTAGGAGTTAGGGTTAGGGTTTCTATTAGGTTAGTTTTAAGGGCTAAGGTTAGTTTTAGGGTTAAGGTTGGGTTAGGGTTAGGATTAGGGTTAGGGTACGACTTAGGGCTAGGGTTAGGGCTAGGGTTAGGGTTAGGGTTAGGGTTAGGGTTTAGGGTTAGGGGGGTTAGGGGTTAGGCTTAGGGTTAGCGTTACGGTTAGGGGTTAGGGGTTAGGGTTAGGGCTAAGGTTAGGGTTAGGGTTAGGGTTAGGGTTAGGGCTAGGGTTAGGGTTAGGGTTAGGGTTACGGCTAGGGTTAGGGTTAGGGTTAGGTTAGGCTTAGGGTTAGGAGTTAGGGTTAGGGTTTCTATTAGGTTAGTTTTAAGGGCTAAGGTTAGTTTTAGGGTTAAGGTTGGGTTAGGGTTAGGATTAGGGTTAGGGTACGACTTAGGGCTAGGGTTAGGGCTAGGTTAGGGTTAGGGTTAGGGTTAGGGTTTAGGGTTATGGTTAGGGTTAGGGGTTAGGGGTTAGGGGTTAGGCTTAGGGTTAGCGTTACGGTTAGGGGTTAGGGGTTAGGGTTAGGGCTAAGGTTAGGGTTAGGGTTAGGGTTAGGGCTAGGGTTAGGGTTAGGGTTAGGGTTACGGCTAGGGTTAGGGTTAGGGTTAGGTTAGGCTTAGGGTTAGGAGTTAGGGTTAGGGTTTCTATTAGGTTAGTTTTAAGGGCTAAGGTTAGTTTTAGGGTTAAGGTTGGGTTAGGGTTAGGATTAGGGTTAGGGTACGACTTAGGGCTAGGGTTAGGGCTAGGGTTAGGGTTAGGGTTAGGGTTAGGGTTTAGGGTTATGGTTAGGGTTAGGGGTTAGGGGTTAGGGGTTAGGCTTAGGGTTAGCGTTACGGTTAGGGGTTAGGGGTTAGGGTTAGGGCTAAGGTTAGGGTTAGGGTTAGGGTTAGGGCTAGGGTTAGGGTTAGGGTTAGGGTTACGGCTAGGGTTAGGGTTAGGGTTAGGTTAGGCTTAGGGTTAGGAGTTAGGGTTAGGGTTTCTATTAGGTTAGTTTTAAGGGCTAAGGTTAGTTTTAGGGTTAAGGTTGGGTTAGGGTTAGGATTAGGGTTAGGGTACGACTTAGGTATGGGCTAGGGTTAGGGCTAAGCTTAGGGTTAGGGTTAGGGTTAGGGTTAGGGTTAGGGTTAGGGGGTTAGGGTTGGGGTTAGCTTAGGGTTAGCGTTACGGTTAGGGGTTAGGGGTTAGGGTTAGGGCTAAGGTTAGGGTTAGGGGTTAGGGTTAGGGTTAGGGCTAGGGTTAGGGTTAGGGTTACGGCTAGGGTTAGGGTTAGGGTTAGGTTAGGCTTAGGGTTAGGAGTTAGGGTTAGGGTTTCTATTAGGTTAGTTTTAAGGGCTAAGGTTAGTTTTAGGGTTAAGGTTGGGTTAGGGTTAGGATTAGGGTTAGGGTACGACTTAGGGCTAGGGTTAGGGCTAGGGTTAGGGTTAGGGTTAGGGTTAGGGTTTAGGGTTATGGTTAGGGTTAGGGGTTAGGGGTTAGGGGTTAGGCTTAGGGTTAGCGTTACGGTTAGGGGTTAGGGGTTAGGGTTAGGGCTAAGGTTAGGGTTAGGGTTAGGGTTAGGGTTAGGGCTAGGGTTAGGGTTAGGGTTAGGGTTACGGCTAGGGTTAGGGTTAGGGTTAGGTTAGGCTTAGGGTTAGGAGTTAGGGTTAGGGTTTCTATTAGGTTAGTTTTAAGGGCTAAGGTTAGTTTTAGGGTTAAGGTTGGGTTAGGGTTAGGATTAGGGTTAGGGTACGACTTAGGGCTAGGGTTAGGGTTAGGGTTAGGGTTTAGGGTTATGGTTAGGGTTAGGGGTTAGGGGTTAGGGGTTAGGCTTAGGGTTAGCGTTACGGTTAGGGGTTAGGGGTTAGGGTTAGGGCTAAGGTTAGGGTTAGGGTTAGGGTTAGGGTTAGGGCTAGGGTTAGGGTTAGGGTTAGGGTTACGGCTAGGGTTAGGGTTAGGGTTAGGTTAGGCTTAGGGTTAGGAGTTAGGGTTAGGGTTTCTATTAGGTTAGTTTTAAGGGCTAAGGTTAGTTTTAGGGTTAAGGTTGGGTTAGGGTTAGGATTAGGGTTAGGGTACGACTTAGGGCTAGGGTTAGGGCTAGGGTTAGGGTTAGGGTTAGGGTTAGGGTTTAGGGTTATGGTTAGGGTTAGGGGTTAGGGGTTAGGGGTTAGGCTTAGGGTTAGCGTTACGGTTAGGGGTTAGGGGTTAGGGTTAGGGCTAAGGTTAGGGTTAGGGTTAGGGCTAGGGTTAGGGTTAGGGTTATCGGCTAGGGTTAGGGTTAGGGTTAGGTTAGGCTTAGGGTTAGGAGTTAGGGTTAGGGTTTCTATTAGGTTAGTTTTAAGGGCTAAGGTTAGTTTTAGGGTTAAGGTTGGGTTAGGGTTAGGATTAGGGTTAGGGTACGACTTAGGGCTAGGGTTAGGGCTAGGGTTAGGGTTAGGGTTAGGGTTAGGGTTTAGGGTTATGGTTAGGGTTAGGGGTTAGGGGTTAGGGGTTAGGCTTAGGGTTAGCGTTACGGTTAGGGGTTAGGGGTTAGGGTTAGGGCTAAGGTTAGGGTTAGGGTTAGGGTTAGGGTTAGGGCTAGGGTTAGGGTTAGGGTTAGGGTTACGGCTAGGGTTAGGGTTAGGGTTAGGTTAGGCTTAGGGTTAGGAGTTAGGGTTAGGGTTTCTATTAGGTTAGTTTTAAGGGCTAAGGTTAGTTTTAGGGTTAAGGTTGGGTTAGGGTTAGGATTAGGGTTAGGGTACGACTTAGGGCTAGGGTTAGGGCTAGGGTTAGGGTTAGGGTTAGGGTTAGGGTTTAGGGTTATGGTTAGGGTTAGGGGTTAGGGGTTAGGGGTTAGGCTTAGGGTTAGCGTTACGGTTAGGGGTTAGGGGTTAGGGTTAGGGCTAAGGTTAGGGTTAGGGTTAGGGTTAGGGTTAGGGCTAGGGTTAGGGTTAGGGTTAGGGTTACGGCTAGGGTTAGGGTTAGGGTTAGGTTAGGCTTAGGGTTAGGAGTTAGGGTTAGGGTTTCTATTAGGTTAGTTTTAAGGGCTAAGGTTAGTTTTAGGGTTAAGGTTGGGTTAGGGTTAGGATTAGGGTTAGGGTACGACTTAGGGCTAGGGTTAGGGCTAGGGTTAGGGTTAGGGTTAGGGTTAGGGTTTAGGGTTATGGTTAGGGTTAGGGGTTAGGGGTTAGGGGTTAGGCTTAGGGTTAGCGTTACGGTTAGGGGTTAGGGGTTAGGGTTAGGGCTAAGGTTAGGGTTAGGGTTAGGGTTAGGGTTAGGGCTAGGGTTAGGGTTAGGGTTAGGGTTACGGCTAGGGTTAGGGTTAGGGTTAGGTTAGGCTTAGGGTTAGGAGTTAGGGTTAGGGTTTCTATTAGGTTAGTTTTAAGGGCTAAGGTTAGTTTTAGGGTTAAGGTTGGGTTAGGGTTAGGATTAGGGTTAGGGTACGACTTAGGGCTAGGGTTAGGGCTAGGGTTAGGGTTAGGGTTAGGGTTAGGGTTTAGGGTTATGGTTAGGGTTAGGGGTTAGGGGTTAGGGGTTAGGCTTAGGGTTAGCGTTACGGTTAGGGGTTAGGGGTTAGGGTTAGGGCTAAGGTTAGGGTTAGGGTTAGG
Source organism: Buteo buteo (assembly GCF_964188355.1). Taxonomy (NCBI): domain Eukaryota; kingdom Metazoa; phylum Chordata; class Aves; order Accipitriformes; family Accipitridae; genus Buteo; species Buteo buteo. The sequence goes on along the minus strand of NW_027439234.1, from coordinate 188,695 downwards.
GTTAGGGTTAGGGCTAGGGTTAGGGTTAGGGTTAGGGTTACGGCTAGGGTTAGGGTTAGGGTTAGGTTAGGCTTAGGGTTAGGAGTTAGGGTTAGGGTTTCTATTAGGTTAGTTTTAAGGGCTAAGGTTAGTTTTAGGGTTAAGGTTGGGTTAGGGTTAGGATTAGGGTTAGGGTACGACTTAGGGCTAGGGTTAGGGCTAGGGTTAGGGTTAGGGTTAGGGTTAGGGTTTAGGGTTAGGAAGGTTAGGGGTTAGGGAGGATAGGGTTAGGGGTTAGGCTTAGGGTTAGCGTTACGGTTAGGGGTTAGGGGTTAGGGTTAGGGCTAAGGTTAGGGTTAGGGTTAGGGTTAGGGTTAGGGCTAGGGTTAGGGTTAGGGTTAGGGTTACGGCTAGGGTTAGGGTTAGGGTTAGGTTAGGCTTAGGGTTAGGAGTTAGGGTTAGGGTTTCTATTAGGTTAGTTTTAAGGGCTAAGGTTAGTTTTAGGGTTAAGGTTGGGTTAGGGTTAGGATTAGGGTTAGGGTACGACTTAGGGCTAGGGTTAGGGCTAGGGTTAGGGTTAGGGTTAGGGTTAGGGTTTAGGGTTATGGTTAGGGTTAGGGGTTAGGGGTTAGGGGTTAGGCTTAGGGTTAGCGTTACGGTTAGGGGTTAGGGGTTAGGGTTAGGGCTAAGGTTAGGGTTAGGGTTAGGGTTAGGGGGGCTGGGTGTAGGGCTAGGTGTTAGGGTAGGTTAGGGTTAGGGTTAGGTTAGGTGCTTAGGGTTAGGAGTTAGGGTTAGGGTTTCTATTAGGTTAGTTTTAAGGGCTAAGGTTAGTTTTAGGGTTAAGGTTGGGTTAGGGTTAGGATTAGGGTTAGGGTACGACTTAGGGCTAGGGTTAGGGCTAGGGTTAGGGTTAGGGTTAGGGTTAGGGTTTAGGGTTATGGTTAGGGTTAGGGGTTAGGGGTTAGGGGTTAGGCTTAGGGTTAGCGTTACGGTTAGGGGTTAGGGGTTAGGGTTAGGGCTAAGGTTAGGGTTAGGGTTAGGGTTAGGGTTAGGGCTAGGGTTAGGGTTAGGGTTAGGGTTACGGCTAGGGTTAGGGTTAGGGTTAGGTTAGGCTTAGGGTTAGGAGTTAGGGTTAGGGTTTCTATTAGGTTAGTTTTAAGGGCTAAGGTTAGTTTTAGGGTTAAGGTTGGGTTAGGGTTAGGATTAGGGTTAGGGTACGACTTAGGGCTAGGGTTAGGGCTAGGTTAGGGTTAGGGTTAGGGTTAGGGTTTAGGGTTATGGTTAGGGTTAGGGGTTAGGGGTTAGGGGTTAGGCTTAGGGTTAGCGTTACGGTTAGGGGTTAGGGGTTAGGGTTAGGGCTAAGGTTAGGGTTAGGGTTAGGGTTAGGGTTAGGGCTAGGGTTAGGGTTAGGGTTAGGGTTACGGCTAGGGTTAGGGTTAGGGTTAGGTTAGGCTTAGGGTTAGGAGTTAGGGTTAGGGTTTCTATTAGGTTAGTTTTAAGGGCTAAGGTTAGTTTTAGGGTTAAGGTTGGGTTAGGGTTAGGATTAGGGTTAGGGTACGACTTAGGGCTAGGGTTAGGGCTAGGTAGTGGTTAGGGTTAGGGTTAGGGTTTAGGGTTATGGTTAGGGTTAGGGGTTAGGGGTTAGGGGTTAGGCTTAGGGTTAGCGTTACGGTTAGGGGTTAGGGGTTAGGGTTAGGGCTAAGGTTAGGGTTAGGGTTAGGGTTAGGGTTAGGGCTAGGGTTAGGGTTAGGGTTAGGGTTACGGCTAGGGTTAGGGTTAGGGTTAGGTTAGGCTTAGGGTTAGGAGTTAGGGTTAGGGTTTCTATTAGGTTAGTTTTAAGGGCTAAGGTTAGTTTTAGGGTTAAGGTTGGGTTAGGGTTAGGATTAGGGTTAGGGTACGACTTAGGGCTAGGGTTAGGGCTAGGGTTAGGGTTAGGGTTAGGGTTAGGGTTAGGGTTATGGTTAGGGTTAGGGGTTAGGGGTTAGGGGTTAGGCTTAGGGTTAGCGTTACGGTTAGGGGTTAGGGGTTAGGGTTAGGGCTAAGGTTAGGGTTAGGGTTAGGGTTAGGGTTAGGGCTAGGGTTAGGGTTAGGGTTAGGGTTACGGCTAGGGTTAGGGTTAGGGTTAGGTTAGGCTTAGGGTTAGGAGTTAGGGTTAGGGTTTCTATTAGGTTAGTTTTAAGGGCTAAGGTTAGTTTTAGGGTTAAGGTTGGGTTAGGGTTAGGATTAGGGTTAGGGTACGACTTAGGGCTAGGGTTAGGGCTAGGGTTAGGGTTAGGGTTAGGGTTAGGGTTTAGGGTTATGGTTAGGGTTAGGGGTTAGGGGTTAGGGGTTAGGCTTAGGGTTAGCGTTACGGTTAGGGGTTAGGGGTTAGGGTTAGGGCTAAGGTTAGGGTTAGGGTTAGGGTTAGGGTTAGGGCTAGGGTTAGGGTTAGGGTTAGGGTTACGGCTAGGGTTAGGGTTAGGGTTAGGTTAGGCTTAGGGTTAGGAGTTAGGGTTAGGGTTTCTATTAGGTTAGTTTTAAGGGCTAAGGTTAGTTTTAGGGTTAAGGTTGGGTTAGGGTTAGGATTAGGGTTAGGGTACGACTTAGGGCTAGGGTTAGGGCTAGGGTTAGGGTTAGGGTTAGGGTTAGGGTTTAGGGTTATGGTTAGGGTTAGGGGTTAGGGCTTAGGGGTTAGGCTTAGGGTTAGCGTTACGGTTAGGGGTTAGGGGTTAGGGTTAGGGCTAAGGTTAGGGTTAGGGTTAGGGTTAGGGTTAGGGCTAGGGTTAGGGTTAGGGTTAGGGTTACGGCTAGGGTTAGGGTTAGGGTTAGGTTAGGCTTAGGGTTAGGAGTTAGGGTTAGGGTTTCTATTAGGTTAGTTTTAAGGGCTAAGGTTAGTTTTAGGGTTAAGGTTGGGTTAGGGTTAGGATTAGGGTTAGGGTACGACTTAGGGCTAGGGTTAGGGCTAGGGTTAGGGTTAGGGTTAGGGTTAGGGTTTTAGGGTTAGGGGTTAGGGGTTAGGGGTTAGGCTTAGGGTTAGCGTTACGGTTAGGGGTTAGGGGTTAGGGTTAGGGCTAAGGTTAGGGTTAGGGTTAGGGTTAGGGTTAGGGCTAGGGTTAGGGTTAGGGTTAGGGTTACGGCTAGGGTTAGGGTTAGGGTTAGGTTAGGCTTAGGGTTAGGAGTTAGGGTTAGGGTTTCTATTAGGTTAGTTTTAAGGGCTAAGGTTAGTTTTAGGGTTAAGGTTGGGTTAGGGTTAGGATTAGGGTTAGGGTACGACTTAGGGCTAGGGTTAGGGCTAGGGTTAGGGTTAGGGTTAGGGTTAGGGTTTAGGGTTATGGTTAGGGTTAGGGGTTAGGGGTTAGGGGTTAGGCTTAGGGTTAGCGTTACGGTTAGGGGTTAGGGGTTAGGGTTAGGGCTAAGGTTAGGGTTAGGGTTAGGGTTAGGGTTAGGGCTAGGGTTAGGGTTAGGGTTAGGGTTAGGTTAGGCTTAGGGTTAGGAGTTAGGGTTAGGGTTTCTATTAGGTTAGTTTTAAGGGCTAAGGTTAGTTTTAGGGTTAAGGTTGGGTTAGGGTTAGGATTAGGGTTAGGGTACGACTTAGGGCTAGGGTTAGGGCTAGGGTTAGGGTTAGGGTTAGGGTTAGGGTTTAGGGTTATGGTTAGGGTTAGGGGTTAGGGGTTAGGGGTTAGGCTTAGGGTTAGCGTTACGGTTAGGGGTTAGGGGTTAGGGTTAGGGCTAAGGTTAGGGTTAGGGTTAGGGTTAGGGTTAGGGCTAGGGTTAGGGTTAGGGTTAGGGTTACGGCTAGGGTTAGGGTTAGGGTTAGGTTAGGCTTAGGGTTAGGAGTTAGGGTTAGGGTTTCTATTAGGTTAGTTTTAAGGGCTAAGGTTAGTTTTAGGGTTAAGGTTGGGTTAGGGTTAGGATTAGGGTTAGGGTACGACTTAGGGCTAGGGTTAGGGCTAGGGTTAGGGTTAGGGTTAGGGTTAGGGTTTAGGGTTATGGTTAGGGTTAGGGGTTAGGGGTTAGGGGTTAGGCTTAGGGTTAGCGTTACGGTTAGGGGTTAGGGGTTAGGGTTAGGGCTAAGGTTAGGGTTAGGGTTAGGGTTAGGGTTAGGGCTAGGGTTAGGGTTAGGGTTAGGGTTACGGCTAGGGTTAGGGTTAGGGTTAGGTTAGGCTTAGGGTTAGGAGTTAGGGTTAGGGTTTCTATTAGGTTAGTTTTAAGGGCTAAGGTTAGTTTTAGGGTTAAGGTTGGGTTAGGGTTAGGATTAGGGTTAGGGTACGACTTAGGGCTAGGGTTAGGGCTAGGGTTAGGGTTAGGGTTAGGGTTAGGGTTTAGGGTTATGGTTAGGGTTAGGGGTTAGGGGTTAGGGGTTAGGCTTAGGGTTAGCGTTACGGTTAGGGGTTAGGGGTTAGGGTTAGGGCTAAGGTTAGGGTTAGGGTTAGGGTTAGGGTTAGGGCTAGGGTTAGGGTTAGGGTTAGGGTTACGGCTAGGGTTAGGGTTAGGGTTAGGTTAGGCTTAGGGTTAGGAGTTAGGGTTAGGGTTTCTATTAGGTTAGTTTTAAGGGCTAAGGTTAGTTTTAGGGTTAAGGTTGGGTTAGGGTTAGGATTAGGGTTAGGGTACGACTTAGGGCTAGGGTTAGGGCTAGGGTTAGGGTTAGGGTTAGGGTTAGGGTTTAGGGTTATGGTTAGGGTTAGGGGTTAGGCTTAGGGGTTAGGCTTAGGGTTAGCGTTACGGTTAGGGGTTAGGGGTTAGGGTTAGGGCTAAGGTTAGGGTTAGGGTTAGGGTTAGGGTTAGGGCTAGGGTTAGGGTTAGGGTTAGGGTTACGGCTAGGGTTAGGGTTAGGGTTAGGTTAGGCTTAGGGTTAGGAGTTAGGGTTAGGGTTTCTATTAGGTTAGTTTTAAGGGCTAAGGTTAGTTTTAGGGTTAAGGTTGGTTTAGGGTTAGGATTAGGGTTAGGGTACGACTTAGGGCTAGGGTTAGGGCTAGGGTTAGGGTTAGGGTTAGGGTTAGGGTTTAGGGTTATGGTTAGGGTTAGGGGTTAGGGGTTAGGGGTTAGGCTTAGGGTTAGCGTTACGGTTAGGGGTTAGGGGTTAGGGTTAGGGCTAAGGTTAGGGTTAGGGTTAGGGTTAGGGTTAGGGCTAGGGTTAGGGTTAGGGTTAGGGTTACGGCTAGGGTTAGGGTTAGGGTTAGGTTAGGCTTAGGGTTAGGAGTTAGGGTTAGGGTTTCTATTAGGTTAGTTTTAAGGGCTAAGGTTAGTTTTAGGGTTAAGGTTGGGTTAGGGTTAGGATTAGGGTTAGGGTACGACTTAGGGCTAGGGTTAGGGCTAGGGTTAGGGTTAGGGTTAGGGTTAGGGTTTAGGGTTATGGTTAGGGTTAGGGGTTAGGCTTAGGGGTTAGGCTTAGGGTTAGCGTTACGGTTAGGGGTTAGGGGTTAGGGTTAGGGCTAAGGTTAGGGTTAGGGTTAGGGTTAGGGTTAGGGCTAGGGTTAGGGTTAGGGTTAGGGTTACGGCTAGGGTTAGGGTTAGGGTTAGGTTAGGCTTAGGGTTAGGAGTTAGGGTTAGGGTTTCTATTAGGTTAGTTTTAAGGGCTAAGGTTAGTTTTAGGGTTAAGGTTGGTTTAGGGTTAGGATTAGGGTTAGGGTACGACTTAGGGCTAGGGTTAGGGCTAGGGTTAGGGTTAGGGTTAGGGTTAGGGTTTAGGGTTAGGGGTTAGGGGTTAGGGGTTAGGCTTAGGGTTAGTTTAGGGTTATGGTTAGGGTTAGGGGTTAGGGGTTAGGGGTTAGGCTTAGGGTTAGCGTTACGGTTAGGGGTTAGGGGTTAGGGTTAGGGCTAAGGTTAGGGTTAGGGTTAGGGTTAGGGTTAGGGCTAGGGTTAGGGTTAGGGTTAGGGTTACGGCTAGGGTTAGGGTTAGGGTTAGGTTAGGCTTAGGGTTAGGAGTTAGGGTTAGGGTTTCTATTAGGTTAGTTTTAAGGGCTAAGGTTAGTTTTAGGGTTAAGGTTGGGTTAGGGTTAGGATTAGGGTTAGGGTACGACTTAGGGCTAGGGTTAGGGCTAGGGTTAGGGTTAGGGTTAGGGTTAGGGTTTAGGGTTATGGTTAGGGTTAGGGGTTAGGGGTTAGGGGTTAGGCTTAGGGTTAGCGTTACGGTTAGGGGTTAGGGGTTAGGGTTAGGGCTAAGGTTAGGGTTAGGGTTAGGGTTAGGGTTAGGGCTAGGGTTAGGGTTAGGGTTAGGGTTACGGCTAGGGTTAGGGTTAGGGTTAGGTTAGGCTTAGGGTTAGGAGTTAGGGTTAGGGTTTCTATTAGGTTAGTTTTAAGGGCTAAGGTTAGTTTTAGGGTTAAGGTTGGGTTAGGGTTAGGATTAGGGTTAGGGTACGACTTAGGGCTAGGGTTAGGGCTAGGGTTAGGGTTAGGGTTAGGGTTAGGGTTTAGGGTTATGGTTAGGGTTAGGGGTTAGGGGTTAGGGGTTAGGCTTAGGGTTAGCGTTACGGTTAGGGGTTAGGGGTTAGGGTTAGGGCTAAGGTTAGGGTTAGGGTTAGGGTTAGGGTTAGGGCTAGGGTTAGGGTTAGGGTTAGGGTTACGGCTAGGGTTAGGGTTAGGGTTAGGTTAGGCTTAGGGTTAGGAGTTAGGGTTAGGGTTTCTATTAGGTTAGTTTTAAGGGCTAAGGTTAGTTTTAGGGTTAAGGTTGGGTTAGGGTTAGGATTAGGGTTAGGGTACGACTTAGGGCTAGGGTTAGGGCTAGGGTTAGGGTTAGGGTTAGGGTTAGGGTTTAGGGTTATGGTTAGGGTTAGGGGTTAGGGGTTAGGGGTTAGGCTTAGGGTTAGCGTTACGGTTAGGGGTTAGGGGTTAGGGTTAGGGCTAAGGTTAGGGTTAGGGTTAGGGTTAGGGTTAGGGCTAGGGTTAGGGTTAGGGTTAGGGTTACGGCTAGGGTTAGGGTTAGGGTTAGGTTAGGCTTAGGGTTAGGAGTTAGGGTTAGGGTTTCTATTAGGTTAGTTTTAAGGGCTAAGGTTAGTTTTAGGGTTAAGGTTGGGTTAGGGTTAGGATTAGGGTTAGGGTACGACTTAGGGCTAGGGTTAGGGCTAGGGTTAGGGTTAGGGTTAGGGTTAGGGTTTAGGGTTATGGTTAGGGTTAGGGGTTAGGGGTTAGGGGTTAGGCTTAGGGTTAGCGTTACGGTTAGGGGTTAGGGGTTAGGGTTAGGGCTAAGGTTAGGGTTAGGGTTAGGGTTAGGGTTAGGGCTAGGGTTAGGGTTAGGGTTAGGGTTACGGCTAGGGTTAGGGTTAGGGTTAGGTTAGGCTTAGGGTTAGGAGTTAGGGTTAGGGTTTCTATTAGGTTAGTTTTAAGGGCTAAGGTTAGTTTTAGGGTTAAGGTTGGGTTAGGGTTAGGATTAGGGTTAGGGTACGACTTAGGGCTAGGGTTAGGGCTAGGGTTAGGGTTAGGGTTAGGGTTAGGGTTTAGGGTTATGGTTAGGGTTAGGGGTTAGGGGTTAGGGGTTAGGCTTAGGGTTAGCGTTACGGTTAGGGGTTAGGGGTTAGGGTTAGGGCTAAGGTTAGGGTTAGGGTTAGGGTTAGGGTTAGGGCTAGGGTTAGGGTTAGGGTTAGGGTTACGGCTAGGGTTAGGGTTAGGGTTAGGTTAGGCTTAGGGTTAGGAGTTAGGGTTAGGGTTTCTATTAGGTTAGTTTTAAGGGCTAAGGTTAGTTTTAGGGTTAAGGTTGGGTTAGGGTTAGGATTAGGGTTAGGGTACGACTTAGGGCTAGGGTTAGGGCTAGGGTTAGGGTTAGGGTTAGGGTTAGGGTTTAGGGTTATGGTTAGGGTTAGGGGTTAGGGGTTAGGGGTTAGGCTTAGGGTTAGCGTTACGGTTAGGGGTTAGGGGTTAGGGTTAGGGCTAAGGTTAGGGTTAGGGTTAGGGTTAGGGTTAGGGCTAGGGTTAGGGTTAGGGTTAGGGTTACGGCTAGGGTTAGGGTTAGGGTTAGGTTAGGCTTAGGGTTAGGAGTTAGGGTTAGGGTTTCTATTAGGTTAGTTTTAAGGGCTAAGGTTAGTTTTAGGGTTAAGGTTGGGTTAGGGTTAGGATTAGGGTTAGGGTACGACTTAGGGCTAGGGTTAGGGCTAGGGTTAGGGTTAGGGTTAGGGTTAGGGTTTAGGGTTATGGTTAGGGTTAGGGGTTAGGGGTTAGGGGTTAGGCTTAGGGTTAGCGTTACGGTTAGGGGTTAGGGGTTAGGGTTAGGGCTAAGGTTAGGGTTAGGGTTAGGGTTAGGGTTAGGGCTAGGGTTAGGGTTAGGGTTAGGGTTACGGCTAGGGTTAGGGTTAGGGTTAGGTTAGGCTTAGGGTTAGGAGTTAGGGTTAGGGTTTCTATTAGGTTAGTTTTAAGGGCTAAGGTTAGTTTTAGGGTTAAGGTTGGGTTAGGGTTAGGATTAGGGTTAGGGTACGACTTAGGGCTAGGGTTAGGGCTAGGGTTAGGGTTAGGGTTAGGGTTAGGGTTTAGGGTTATGGTTAGGGTTAGGGGTTAGGGGTTAGGGGTTAGGCTTAGGGTTAGCGTTACGGTTAGGGGTTAGGGGTTAGGGTTAGGGCTAAGGTTAGGGTTAGGGTTAGGGTTAGGGTTAGGGCTAGGGTTAGGGTTAGGGTTAGGGTTACGGCTAGGGTTAGGGTTAGGGTTAGGTTAGGCTTAGGGTTAGGAGTTAGGGTTAGGGTTTCTATTAGGTTAGTTTTAAGGGCTAAGGTTAGTTTTAGGGTTAAGGTTGGGTTAGGGTTAGGATTAGGGTTAGGGTACGACTTAGGGCTAGGGTTAGGGCTAGGGTTAGGGTTAGGGTTAGGGTTAGGGTTTAGGGTTATGGTTAGGGTTAGGGGTTAGGGGTTAGGGGTTAGGCTTAGGGTTAGCGTTACGGTTAGGGGTTAGGGGTTAGGGTTAGGGCTAAGGTTAGGGTTAGGGTTAGGGTTAGGGTTAGGGCTAGGGTTAGGGTTAGGGTTAGGGTTACGGCTAGGGTTAGGGTTAGGGTTAGGTTAGGCTTAGGGTTAGGAGTTAGGGTTAGGGTTTCTATTAGGTTAGTTTTAAGGGCTAAGGTTAGTTTTAGGGTTAAGGTTGGGTTAGGGTTAGGATTAGGGTTAGGGTACGACTTAGGGCTAGGGTTAGGGCTAGGGTTAGGGTTAGGGTTAGGGTTAGGGTTTAGGGTTATGGTTAGGGTTAGGGGTTAGGGGTTAGGGGTTAGGCTTAGGGTTAGCGTTACGGTTAGGGGTTAGGGGTTAGGGTTAGGGCTAAGGTTAGGGTTAGGGTTAGGGTTAGGGTTAGGGCTAGGGTTAGGGTTAGGGTTAGGGTTACGGCTAGGGTTAGGGTTAGGGTTAGGTTAGGCTTAGGGTTAGGAGTTAGGGTTAGGGTTTCTATTAGGTTAGTTTTAAGGGCTAAGGTTAGTTTTAGGGTTAAGGTTGGGTTAGGGTTAGGATTAGGGTTAGGGTACGACTTAGGGCTAGGGTTAGGGCTAGGGTTAGGGTTAGGGTTAGGGTTAGGGTTTAGGGTTATGGTTAGGGTTAGGGGTTAGGGGTTAGGGGTTAGGCTTAGGGTTAGCGTTACGGTTAGGGGTTAGGGGTTAGGGTTAGGGCTAAGGTTAGGGTTAGGGTTAGGGTTAGGGTTAGGGCTAGGGTTAGGGTTAGGGTTAGGGTTACGGCTAGGGTTAGGGTTAGGGTTAGGTTAGGCTTAGGGTTAGGAGTTAGGGTTAGGGTTTCTATTAGGTTAGTTTTAAGGGCTAAGGTTAGTTTTAGGGTTAAGGTTGGGTTAGGGTTAGGATTAGGGTTAGGGTACGACTTAGGGCTAGGGTTAGGGCTAGGGTTAGGGTTAGGGTTAGGGTTAGGGTTTAGGGTTATGGTTAGGGTTAGGGGTTAGGGGTTAGGGGTTAGGCTTAGGGTTAGCGTTACGGTTAGGGGTTAGGGGTTAGGGTTAGGGCTAAGGTTAGGGTTAGGGTTAGGGTTAGGGTTAGGGCTAGGGTTAGGGTTAGGGTTAGGGTTACGGCTAGGGTTAGGGTTAGGGTTAGGTTAGGCTTAGGGTTAGGAGTTAGGGTTAGGGTTTCTATTAGGTTAGTTTTAAGGGCTAAGGTTAGTTTTAGGGTTAAGGTTGGGTTAGGGTTAGGATTAGGGTTAGGGTACGACTTAGGGCTAGGGTTAGGGCTAGGGTTAGGGTTAGGGTTAGGGTTAGGGTTTAGGGTTATGGTTAGGGTTAGGGGTTAGGGGTTAGGGGTTAGGCTTAGGGTTAGCGTTACGGTTAGGGGTTAGGGGTTAGGGTTAGGGCTAAGGTTAGGGTTAGGGTTAGGGTTAGGGTTAGGGCTAGGGTTAGGGTTAGGGTTAGGGTTACGGCTAGGGTTAGGGTTAGGGTTAGGTTAGGCTTAGGGTTAGGAGTTAGGGTTAGGGTTTCTATTAGGTTAGTTTTAAGGGCTAAGGTTAGTTTTAGGGTTAAGGTTGGGTTAGGGTTAGGATTAGGGTTAGGGTACGACTTAGGGCTAGGGTTAGGGCTAGGGTTAGGGTTAGGGTTAGGGTTAGGGTTTAGGGTTATGGTTAGGGTTAGGGGTTAGGGGTTAGGGGTTAGGCTTAGGGTTAGCGTTACGGTTAGGGGTTAGGGGTTAGGGTTAGGGCTAAGGTTAGGGTTAGGGTTAGGGTTAGGGTTAGGGCTAGGGTTAGGGTTAGGGTTAGGGTTACGGCTAGGGTTAGGGTTAGGGTTAGGTTAGGCTTAGGGTTAGGAGTTAGGGTTAGGGTTTCTATTAGGTTAGTTTTAAGGGCTAAGGTTAGTTTTAGGGTTAAGGTTGGGTTAGGGTTAGGATTAGGGTTAGGGTACGACTTAGGGCTAGGGTTAGGGCTAGGGTTAGGGTTAGGGTTAGGGTTAGGGTTTAGGGTTATGGTTAGGGTTAGGGGTTAGGGGTTAGGGGTTAGGCTTAGGGTTAGCGTTACGGTTAGGGGTTAGGGGTTAGGGTTAGGGCTAAGGTTAGGGTTAGGGTTAGGGTTAGGGTTAGGGCTAGGGTTAGGGTTAGGGTTAGGGTTACGGCTAGGGTTAGGGTTAGGGTTAGGTTAGGCTTAGGGTTAGGAGTTAGGGTTAGGGTTTCTATTAGGTTAGTTTTAAGGGCTAAGGTTAGTTTTAGGGTTAAGGTTGGGTTAGGGTTAGGATTAGGGTTAGGGTACGACTTAGGGCTAGGGTTAGGGCTAGGGTTAGGGTTAGGGTTAGGGTTAGGGTTTAGGGTTATGGTTAGGGTTAGGGGTTAGGGGTTAGGGGTTAGGCTTAGGGTTAGCGTTACGGTTAGGGGTTAGGGGTTAGGGTTAGGGCTAAGGTTAGGGTTAGGGTTAGGGTTAGGGTTAGGGCTAGGGTTAGGGTTAGGGTTAGGGTTACGGCTAGGGTTAGGGTTAGGGTTAGGTTAGGCTTAGGGTTAGGAGTTAGGGTTAGGGTTTCTATTAGGTTAGTTTTAAGGGCTAAGGTTAGTTTTAGGGTTAAGGTTGGGTTAGGGTTAGGATTAGGGTTAGGGTACGACTTAGGGCTAGGGTTAGGGCTAGGGTTAGGGTTAGGGTTAGGGTTAGGGTTTAGGGTTATGGTTAGGGTTAGGGGTTAGGGGTTAGGGGTTAGGCTTAGGGTTAGCGTTACGGTTAGGGGTTAGGGGTTAGGGTTAGGGCTAAGGTTAGGGTTAGGGTTAGGGTTAGGGTTAGGGCTAGGGTTAGGGTTAGGGTTAGGGTTACGGCTAGGGTTAGGGTTAGGGTTAGGTTAGGCTTAGGGTTAGGAGTTAGGGTTAGGGTTTCTATTAGGTTAGTTTTAAGGGCTAAGGTTAGTTTTAGGGTTAAGGTTGGGTTAGGGTTAGGATTAGGGTTAGGGTACGACTTAGGGCTAGGGTTAGGGCTAGGGTTAGGGTTAGGGTTAGGGTTAGGGTTTAGGGTTATGGTTAGGGTTAGGGGTTAGGGGTTAGGGGTTAGGCTTAGGGTTAGCGTTACGGTTAGGGGTTAGGGGTTAGGGTTAGGGCTAAGGTTAGGGTTAGGGTTAGGGTTAGGGTTAGGGCTAGGGTTAGGGTTAGGGTTAGGGTTACGGCTAGGGTTAGGGTTAGGGTTAGGTTAGGCTTAGGGTTAGGAGTTAGGGTTAGGGTTTCTATTAGGTTAGTTTTAAGGGCTAAGGTTAGTTTTAGGGTTAAGGTTGGGTTAGGGTTAGGATTAGGGTTAGGGTACGACTTAGGGCTAGGGTTAGGGCTAGGGTTAGGGTTAGGGTTAGGGTTAGGGTTTAGGGTTATGGTTAGGGTTAGGGGTTAGGGGTTAGGGGTTAGGCTTAGGGTTAGCGTTACGGTTAGGGGTTAGGGGTTAGGGTTAGGGCTAAGGTTAGGGTTAGGGTTAGGGTTAGGGTTAGGGCTAGGGTTAGGGTTAGGGTTAGGGTTACGGCTAGGGTTAGGGTTAGGGTTAGGTTAGGCTTAGGGTTAGGAGTTAGGGTTAGGGTTTCTATTAGGTTAGTTTTAAGGGCTAAGGTTAGTTTTAGGGTTAAGGTTGGGTTAGGGTTAGGATTAGGGTTAGGGTACGACTTAGGGCTAGGGTTAGGGCTAGGGTTAGGGTTAGGGTTAGGGTTAGGGTTTAGGGTTATGGTTAGGGTTAGGGGTTAGGGGTTAGGGGTTAGGCTTAGGGTTAGCGTTACGGTTAGGGGTTAGGGGTTAGGGTTAGGGCTAAGGTTAGGGTTAGGGTTAGGGTTAGGGTTAGGGCTAGGGTTAGGGTTAGGGTTAGGGTTACGGCTAGGGTTAGGGTTAGGGTTAGGTTAGGCTTAGGGTTAGGAGTTAGGGTTAGGGTTTCTATTAGGTTAGTTTTAAGGGCTAAGGTTAGTTTTAGGGTTAAGGTTGGGTTAGGGTTAGGATTAGGGTTAGGGTACGACTTAGGGCTAGGGTTAGGGCTAGGGTTAGGGTTAGGGTTAGGGTTAGGGTTTAGGGTTATGGTTAGGGTTAGGGGTTAGGGGTTAGGGGTTAGGCTTAGGGTTAGCGTTACGGTTAGGGGTTAGGGGTTAGGGTTAGGGCTAAGGTTAGGGTTAGGGTTAGGGTTAGGGTTAGGGCTAGGGTTAGGGTTAGGGTTAGGGTTACGCGTAGGGTTAGGGTTAGGGTTAGGTTAGGCTTAGGGTTAGGAGTTAGGGTTAGGGTTTCTATTAGGTTAGTTTTAAGGGCTAAGGTTAGTTTTAGGGTTAAGGTTGGGTTAGGGTTAGGATTAGGGTTAGGGTACGACTTAGGGCTAGGGTTAGGGCTAGGGTTAGGGTTAGGGTTAGGGTTAGGGTTTAGGGTTATGGTTAGGGTTAGGGGTTAGGGGTTAGGGGTTAGGCTTAGGGTTAGCGTTACGGTTAGGGGTTAGGGGTTAGGGTTAGGGCTAAGGTTAGGGTTAGGGTTAGGGTTAGGGTTAGGGCTAGGGTTAGGGTTAGGGTTAGGGTTACGGCTAGGGTTAGGGTTAGGGTTAGGTTAGGCTTAGGGTTAGGAGTTAGGGTTAGGGTTTCTATTAGGTTAGTTTTAAGGGCTAAGGTTAGTTTTAGGGTTAAGGTTGGGTTAGGGTTAGGATTAGGGTTAGGGTACGACTTAGGGCTAGGGTTAGGGCTAGGGTTAGGGTTAGGGTTAGGGTTAGGGTTTAGGGTTATGGTTAGGGTTAGGGGTTAGGGGTTAGGGGTTAGGCTTAGGGTTAGCGTTACGGTTAGGGGTTAGGGGTTAGGGTTAGGGCTAAGGTTAGGGTTAGGGTTAGGGTTAGGGTTAGGGCTAGGGTTAGGGTTAGGGTTAGGGTTACGGCTAGGGTTAGG